>NC_053390.1:63293419-63566545 GCF_905171765.1 Bufo bufo
GCGGATGGGCTACAACAGCAGAAAGACCCCACCGGGTACCACTCATCTCCACTACAAATAGGAAAAAGAGGCTTCACAATTTGCACGAGCTCACCAAAATTGGACTGTTGAAGACTGGAAAAATGTTGCCTGTCTGATGAGTCTCGATTTCTGTTGAGACATTCAAATGGTAGAGTCCGAATTTGGCGTAAACAGAATGAGAACATGTATCCATCCTCTGATGGCTACTTCCAGCAGGATAATGCACCATGTCACAAAGCTCAAATAATTTCAAATTGGTTTCTTGAACATGACAATGAGTTCACTGTACTAAAATGGCCCCCACAGTCACCAGATCTCAACCCAATAGAGCATTTTTTGGATGTGGTGGAACGGGAGCTTCGTGGCCTGGATGTGCATCCCTCAAATCTCCATCAACTGCAAGATGCTATCCTATCAATAAGGGCCAACATTTCTAAAGAATGCTATCAGCACCTTGTTGAATCAATGCCACGTAGAATTAAGGCAGTTCTGAAGGCAAAAGGGGTCCAATGGTGTTCCTAATAATTCTTTAGGTGAGTGTATATATATACTTTGACAAAGGCCTCATTGAGAAGGCAGAAACGTTGCTGGAATAAAGTTTGGGGTCGTCACCCTATCACCAAAGAACTGGAAGTGCTGCCTCTTCATTCGTTGAATATATATATATATATATATATATATATATATTATATATATCAATCTGCTCCTCCTGCTCTATAAAATCTGTAATTCTCAGACTACTGAATTGTCAGATGGGCAGTCTCCATCCCCCAGTGTAAATAGAAGGTCACAGGAGAGAGATCCCTGTGCATATGATCTTACCCTCCACAGAGAGAGATCCTTCCCATAAGAGCTTACACTCTAAAGGGGAGAGGTCCTGCCCATAAGAGCTTACAATCTACAAGAAAGAGGACCCTGCCCATCAGAGCTTAAAATCAGCAGGAGAGATGTTCATGCCCATAAGAGTGTACACTCTACAGGAGAGAGGTCCCTGCCTATAAGGATTACAATCTACAGGAGAGAGGTTCCTGCCCATAAGAGCTTACAATCTACAGGAGAGAGGTATCTGTCCTTAAGAGCTTGCACTCTAAAGTAGAGAGGTCCCTGCTTACAAGAGCTTACAATCTAAAGAGAGGCCACTGCCCATACGAGCTTACACTCTACAGAAGCACAGTCCATTCTCATAAGAGCTCACACTCTACAGGATAGAGGTCCTTGCCCATAAGAGCTTGCAATCAACAGGAGAGGGTCCCTGCCTATAAGAGCTTACAATCTACAGGAGAGAGGTCATAGATTAGAAGAGCTTACAATTATAGATGAGCGAATCGAAGTTGATGAAGTGGAATTTTGATCCGAATTTCTGGAAAAATTTGATTTGCACCGAAGCTGAATTTCCTCACGCTTCGTGGTAACAATCACATTTTTTCCTAAAATTACTGCTGCACATGTTAGGACATGGAGCAAAGAACTCTGGTAATGAGGGATCACCCATAATGCAATGCATGCAGCCAGTCAGCAGCCAGCCCTATAAATAGTCTCAACCATCTTGGATTCAGCCATTTTCCAGTGTGCTTAGTGCAGAGAGAGACGTCAGCAGGCGCTAGGGACAGTGCTAGGAAAGACTTCATTGTGCTAAAAATACGATTTACACGTTCAGGGTAATATTTGAGTCAAGGTTAGGGAAAGGATAGGGAGGCATCATCCATGCTATAAAAGAAGGACAGGGTGCAATAGGAGAGTGTACAGCCTGGGTAATAGGAGCGTCTATTACACCTTGCTGCACTCATTTGGGATCCAAATTGCAAATATACTGCTGCTTTTAGGTTGTTTGCACCAGGGGCGTTGCTAGGGTCTTAAAAAAGAGGGGCACAAGCCCCAATGAATATGGCCCAGTTCTCTAAATCGACCCTCCCCCTGCATTTTCCTGTACTTGCTATACAGCAACACATACCTGTCACATCCAGTGCCTCTAGGGTGGCCAGACGTCCGGTTTTAGGCTGGACAGTCTGGTTTTCTGTCTCCCTGTCCTCCGTCCGGCGCAGGACCTGGATGGACGCAGGGATGTCCACCTTTTCAGTAGCTCACGCTCAGACAGCAGCATTATGCTATCTGAGTGTGAGCTGCAGAAACTGACTGAGGCTTCTCTCACCCCAGTCAGTCCCTAGAGCCACAGACATGGCTCCTTGTGGTTGACTGAGATGGAGCTGAAAAGTTCTTCCCTTCCTCCCCCCATTTTTCTCCTTGCCAGTGATGGGGGCATGGATTCACGGAGGCGGGCGTGGTTTATAGGTTTGGGGGCGTGGTGGGTGAGTGGCCACCCTAAGTGCCTCCCAGGTGACGTCTTCTCTAAAGTAGATCTACTCTGTCATCAGCTTCTCCATTTGGTCTGTACAACTTTTCTCAGCTGCTTCGTCTGCAGAGTGTGACACACAGACATCTTAGCTTCCTCACATTTCTATCATCATCTCCCAACCTTGAGTCCCAACTGTGTTATCCTGCTGCTCGCTGTGCTCCCCAATACCCCCAAATACTATCCAGAAGAAAAATTAGTGCCCCCATAGTAACAGTGTGCCTCCAAGTCCCACCAATAATGATTCCCTTCTGCAATGCCCCCATTAGAAATACTGCCCCCTACAGTGCCCCCAACCATGATAATGCTCCCCAAGAGTGCCTCCATTAGTAGAAGAGCCCTCCAGTATTAATAATGCCCTCACAGAGCCCCCAATAGAAATAAGGCCCCCTATTGTACACCCAGTGGCAATAAAGCTCTCTATAGACCCTTTAGTAGTAATTAGGCCCCCCCATAGTGCTCTTAGTAGAAATAAGGTGGATCTATAAGTCCCTCCTATAGAGCCCCCAGTAGTAATAAGACACCAATAATGTCCCCTGGATTCATAATACCCCTACAGTGCCCCCAGCATTTATACTGCCCCCTACTGTTATAATGCTTGCCCTGAAGTATCTCTTGTATTTATATTGCCCCCTGTAGTTATATTGCCCCCTCCACCATACAGTCCCATGTAAATAACACCACACCATCGCTTCTGCCCCCTCCAAAATGCAATCCCATGTAAATTACATCACTCTGTTCCCTTCAGCTGCCTCCAGCATGCAATCCTATTTAACATCACCCCTCAACATTCAGTCCCATTTAAATAACATCACTCCCTCCCCCAGACGCCTTCACTATACAGTACAGTCCCATGTCAATAACATCACTCCCTCCCACAGCCGCCATCAACATACAGTCCCATGTAAATAACATCACTGTCTCCCCCAGCCCCCTACGATATACAGTCCCATGTAAATAACATCACTCCCTCCCACAGCCACCTCCAACATACAGTCCCATGTAAATAACATCACCCTGCCCCAGCCCCCTCCAACATATAGTCCCATGTAAATAACATCACTCCCTCCTCCAGCCCCCTTCAACATACAGTCCCATGTAAATAGCATGACCCCCTCCCACAGCCGCCATCAACATACAGTCCCATTTAAATAGCATGACCCCCTACCACAGCCGCCATCAACATACAGTCCTATGTAAATAACATCATCCCCTCCCACAGCCACCTCCACACAGTTTCATGTAAATAACATCCCTCCCTTCAGATCTAACATACAGTCCCAGTTAAATAACCACAACTCCCAGCATTGCTCTGCCTCTCCCTTCACTTACCTCTCCTCATGTAGCAGACCTCACCACAGCTTCTTTCCCCAGGACTTCTCCTATTCACTGCCGTCCTCTCCTGCACTGGTCACATGATGGTGACATCATCGCAGGTCCTTCTCAACCACTGCCTGTTTTACTGGTCACATGACCTGTGATGTCATCACAGGTCCTTCCGCTCTTCCAGTGCATTAGATTCTATAGTATTGCCGTCCTGAGGATGGCAAAACAGTTGTATCTAGCAGGCACACAGGACATTTAGAGGCCTGGGACAAAACATCAGGGGCCCAGGCCCCGAATGTTTTAACCTAGCAAAGCCTGCACTATATGATATATCAGTAATTCCAGCAAACCTTGCTTATGATTGGGGCACAAGTTCCGTGTGATACAGCCATTTACAGGGTGTATTAATAGGAAAGTAACCCACGTCCTATTAGCCATTATGCGTTGATTTTATATTGTTTTCCATTTTTTTGGGGGGGTGTATTAATATGGAAAAAAAGGAATAAATATATGTCATAATTGCCGTTCATGGTGAAGTGACATTGTACTACAGCCATTTATGTCCTGTGTTGATTTTACATTGTTTTACTTTTTTGGGGGGAGGTGTATTAATATGGAAAAGAAAGGAAAAAAGATATGTCATCATTGCCGTTCTGCAGTGAAGTTACATTGTACTACAGCCATTTACAGGGTGTATTAATAGGATAGATATGTACATCCCATTAGCCGTTCTGCGTTAATTTTGCATTTTTTTTTTTTTGGGGGAGGGTGTATTAAAAGGAAAAAAAGGGAAAACATATATGTCATAATTGCCATTCAGCAGTGAAGTTGCATTGTACTACAGCCATTTACTGGGTGTATTGAAGGGAAATAAACTTACTTCATATTATCCATTCTGCAGTGAATTGTAATTGTTATTTTTTTTGGGGGGAGTGGGGGTTTATTAATCAGAAAAAAAAAATTATGTCTTAATTGCCTTTCAGCAGTGAAGTTACATTCGAAGGGGTTATAATGAGAATATAAATGTGGGAAGGAGGGAGGTCAAAGGGGGGAAATGGACGGGGGGAGGTTTGGTGGATTGGAAGAGGTTGATGGGTTCTTTGGGGGTGGGTCTGAGCGAGGGATTGGCTGTCGTCACTGGCTTTTGGTCTACGTGTCTCTCTCCTAGATAGGGGACTGGGATTTAGATTTATATATTGTCTATGCCATGTAATATTCTATTCTGGAATGTGAGAGGGTTGGGAGACAGAACTAAGAGGACGGTGGTATTTGATCTTGTGGCATGTCATCTGCCGGCTATTGTGGTATTATTAGAAACACATGCAACAGTAGATTTATACATTGAAAAGGAAATGGGCTTCTTTTGAATATCACGCTTACTTCTCTTCGTATGCAAGAGGGGTCAGTGTATATATTCACCGCGGGATGGAGTTTCAACCTGTAGATAATATGATAAATAAAGAAGGGAGATTTGTATTCCTCCATGGCTTTTGGAAAGGGCAGGAGATTATATTGGCGTTTATTTATATTCCTCCACCATATAAATAAACTGTCTTTTCTCTATTAGCTAAATACATAGCCACAAAAAATCAATGTGCATTATTAGTAGCTGGAGATTTCAACTCAGTTCTTGATCCGGAGTTGGATCGTTTCTCCACCTCTTCTGGGCAAGGTTGGACTGGATCGCCTCTGAATACTATTTGCCAGGAGCTGGCGCTGGTTGATATCTGGTGCCACCTCTATGGCAATAGGAAAATCTTCTCTTGCTTTAGCCAGTCCTATGGGTCAATGTCCCGTATTGATCTGGCTTCCGCAAGTCGTGATTTGAGTCATCAAATTGTGAAAATGAAGTATGAACCTCATGGAATTTCCGATCACTCCCCAGTTCTGATTATGTTCAGAGAGGCGGATGCTCCAGCCTCAGGTAGAACTTTTAAACTGAATTTGCATTGGTTTGATGTGATAGGGGAGCAAGGCCGAATTGATCTGGATATACAGGAATTCTGGGGCTTTAATGTAGGCTCAACACATATACACTATGTGTGGGATGCATTGAAGGCCCATATAAGGGGCTTATACTTTACTAAAATCAATAGGTATAGATCTGAACTTCGTCGAAGGGAACAACAGCTGACAGAGGCAATTAGGAGCCTATGGGCTTTATTAATTGCTCATTATAATGAGCAATATATAACTCAGTTAAAGGAGGCCAACCTACAGCTTAAGACACTTGTGTACAGTAAAGCACAGCATAAGCTTTTCCAAGGTCAAAATCGCTTCTGTGAATCGAGTAAAACGGGCAAGTTTCTTGCACGATTAGTGGCTAATCAGAGAGAGGCTACTATATAAGGGAGATTAGGAACTCAAAAGGTAATAGGGTGAGGTCCTCAGAGGAGATTAGGGAGGAATTTGTGAAATACTATTCTACTCTTTATCAGTCTGATTCTATGTTTAGTCGGAATGATATGGATCAATATTTACAACAATTGGAGCTTCCCCAGTTAGATTCACAGGACAGAGAGATGCTGGATCGCCCTATTTTTTTTGGAGAGTTGCAAGCGATACTCCCATCCATAAAGTATGATTCATCCCCTGGTCCCGATGGCTTGCCGTTTGAATTTTATAGGTACCACGCTAAATCGCTCCTTCCTATTCTTGTGCGGGTCTTGAATGAATCCTGTTTATTTGGCTCTTTACTTCCATCATTTAGAGAGGCAGTGATCATCTTGGTGTTGAAAAAGGATAAAGATACTGTATATGCGATATGGGGTCATTTAGACCCATATCGCTTTTAAATACGGACTACAACATTTTTGCTAAAAATTCTGGCTACCTCTCTGGTACATCCCAATTAGATGGGTTTAATTCCGGGCCAGCAAATACAGATGAGTCTTTATAGGGTGTATTTGAATCTCTCTGTTGGGGGTAGTATAGACCACTCCGTCCTGTCCTTAGATGCCGCAAAGGCGTTTGACAGGATGGAGTGGTCTTTTTTGTGGGCTACTATGTCTCAATTTGGTTTGGGGAACATATTTATGGAAATTACTCAAATACTATATGAACAGCCGTTAGCATGTATTAATATCAATGGTATTAGTTCTTCTCCCGTTATGATGCGGCGAGGGATGAGACAGCGATGCCCCCTTTCTCCTCTTCTTTTTGCCCTATTTATTGAACCGTTAGCCTGTAAGATCCGTTTAGATAACCGTATAGACGGCTTCGTGGTGGCGGGAGTGAGCGATAAAATCAGCCTCTATGCTGATGATGTGATTCTGTTCCTGGATCAGGGATGGAAAATCCTTCCTTATGTGATAGAAGCAATAGAGGATTTTGGTAAATTATCGGGTTATCTGAATAAATGGACTAAGTCATCGCTCCTCCCGCTGAACCGTAAGGCCGTAGATGAGGGGAGTGGAGTCTGGGTTCTTGCTCCTAATGAAACTTTGGACTATTTGGGGGTTAAGATTGGGATTCCCATAAATAGGTTTTATGAGCTTAATTTTGCCCCGGTTTTGAATAAAGTTAAGTCTAAAATATGCGCTTGGCAGAAATTGATATTGGCACAGACTGATCGAATAGCATTGGTTAAAATGATTATCTTGCCTATTGTGATGTACCCGATGTGTGCTTCCCCTGTTTGGATCGATGATATCTTTTTCCATAGATTGGAGACTCTTATTAACAATCTAATTTGGGGAAGGAAGAGGGTGCATATAAAACAAAGATATTTATGGCTGTCGGAGTCAGAGGGCGGGTTATTCCTTTTTTTTCCCAAGGATATTATTTATGTGCATAGATTCAGCAATGTTGTAACTTTAAAGAGAGTTCACTTGCACGATATTTGACTAAGGTTATGGATAAACCAATAGAGAATATCTTCATTTGTTTGGAGTCTGGGTATATGGGATTGAGGAAGTCCCTACTGATCCCTTGGACCCTACAGAGGGTTTAGAATAAGCTTAAGGAGATTCTAAAAGTTTCCTGTCCGTTTGCTTTCACCCCTCTGTAGGAGAACAGGAGTCTGGTGGAATTCTTCAAAATCACTGATTTTGTTTACTGGTTACGTAAGGGGGTTGTCAATGTGTGTCACCTTTTCTCTTCGGGACATTTTAAATCGTTTTTGGAATTTAATTTTACTGATAGTTCATCATTAGATTTGTTCATGTACTCACGTTTAAAACACGTATATGAGGCCTCTAGGAATAAAGGCTACATTTTTCCACGAGAGAATTTATTTTTTTAATTATTGTTATGCCCAGAAAGATGAGAAGGTTAAGATAGCTAGATTATATTGCAAACTCCGAATGGCATTGGCAACTGTAACACTTTTTAAAAGCCCAAGTAAGTGGGAGCAAGAGTTGCATTGCCCTCCACTACAGTGGACCAGCATTTACAGAAATGTAAGAAAGGCTACAATTTCCAATGCTCACAGATTAATTAAATTTAAGATCTTGCACCGATTGTATTATACGCCAAAAATGCAAGCGAAATTCCCCCAAAATAAAGGCCGAGACTGCTGCTGCCCTAAATATGGATATGTGAATGCGGATTACGGCCACTTACTTTGGAATTGTAGTAAACTAAAAAAGTACTGGGAACAGGTCTTTATAACCCTACAAAAGGAGTCATCTATGACATATAATCCTGGGATGTTGACTGTGATGTTGACCCGGTCCGGGTCATACAGATCTGGATGAGGGGTTTGATGGCGGCAAAAGTTATTCTAATTAAACACTGGGGCTCTGTCTCCCTGCCCTCGCTAAATGAATGGATCCTGTACCTTCAACATATTAGAATGTTTGAGGATATGGAAAGGAAACGGAGAGCGGTGCGAATGACTGTTTAGCTATGATTAATACTGTAATTATGGGTATATTTGATAGAGCTGTTGTGACGACAGCCAATAGGGGGGGGGGAGGGGGGAGGTTATAGTTGTACTCTCTGTATATTAATTTTGAATCTATAGTGATATTTATAATTTAGGCAGGATCCTGCCTCTCTTTATAGGGTAGTTGATTGTTGCCTATAATGGCTATCCTGTGTTGGTTGTCTTGTTTACTATAATGTGCTGTTTTTCACTGTGTTTAAAAAAAAAAAGAAAATAAATATTTAATTAAAAAAATCCGGAAAAAAATGTATGTCTTAATTGCCTTTCAGCAGTGAAGTTACATTGTACTAGAGCCATTTACGTGGTGTATTTAAAGTAAATATACGTACGTCCCATTAGCCGTTCTTCGGTGAATTGTGATTGTTATATTTTTTTTTTGGGGTGTAGTAATAGGAAAAATAATACGTCTTAATTGCCATTCTGTGGTGAATTGTGATGGTTATATTTTTTTGGGGGGTGTAGTAATAGGAAAAATAATTAATCTTAATTGCCGTTCTGAGGTGAAGTTACATTGTACTACAGCCATTTACGCGGTGTATTGAAGGGAAAACATTTATTATACAGTATGTCAGATAGACAGGTGACAGGCCCTTCAAAGGAAATGGGCAGTGGCCAAAATGTTTCTGTTGCAGGCAGCAGAAGAAGGGGGGGGGGGGGAAGTGGCAGCAGGATTCGCAGCGAAAGGCCTGAGCTCCCGATGTCATCTAGCGGTGGTGTCTTGACCAGCAACCCAGCAGTGCTTGAATGGTTGACTCGGTCTTCGACTTCGTCGCAAGTGACATCAGACATCCCCAGCGAAGTGTCGGTGGGTTCCTTTGATATGACGCATAGTTGGCATGGCCCGGGAGCAGGCTCTGTGTCCCCACCTGTCCTGAACCTTCCCCTGTCATTTTCAGTTCCCTCAGCGTGAAGTATTATATGCCGTAGGCTCAGCTCCACTTTTCAGTGAGGACGAGCTACTAGAGGACAGTCAGAAGCTACTGCCCAGCCAAGATCTGGAGGAGACATCCGCTGCTTTCTCTGGTAGGCAGGCAAGTAGTGATGATGAGAGTCGCGTGGCAGCAGGTGTTGCAAGCGGTCTGGCTCCTGGTCCTGAGACCATTGAGAGGGACATGAGTGACGTGCATAATGTAGCGGATGATGATGATGTAGCCGATCGCACTTGGGAGCCGGGTGAAGAAGAGGCTTCATCATCATCAGGAGAAGAGGGTGGCAGAATTTGTGCACAGAAGGTGAAGCGTGGCCAGGGTGCCAATGTTGGCACCACAGCTCTGCGCCAACACATGCAGCATCACCATAAAGTGGCCTGGGAGAACCATGGCTCCGATGTGGTGGTCCAGCCAGCCGCAGCAACCGCTGAATCACCCAGTGGCACACACCCAATTTCATGCAGTCAAGGCTCCACCACCTCAGCCGAAGGGAGCTGTCTGTCCTGTTGCACCTGCTCCTCCTACTCCTCGTCAGTCATTCCGTCAGCAATTGATCACTGAGCTGAACGTGCTCCTGGCCAAGTTGCTGGTGCTGCAGTCCCTCCCTTTTCAAGTGGTGGACTCTGCACCTTTCAGAGAACTGATGGCTTGTGCTGAACCGAGGTTTAGAGTCCCAAGCCGTCAATTATTTGCGAAAAAAACAGTACTAGCCCTGCAGAACAGAAGGTGGGCCAGTCCTTGAGTCTGTCGGTGTCTGCCAAAGTGCATGGCAGTGCCGACATGTGGAACTGTAACTATGGTCAGGGACAATATATGTCCTTTATGGCTCACTGGGTAAATGTGGTTCCTGCCCAGTCACACCAGCAACTTGGCCAGGTGACACCGCTTCCGCCTCCACATTGTCACGCCGTTGGTCCTGCGTCTATTTCCGCCTCTGCCTCCTCATCCTCCACAGTGTTCTCAGCCTTCACTGCAGGGACAATTCACAGTGCTCCTCCAGCATACCACATGTGCAAGACATGGCAGTGTCACACTGTTCTGCACCTAGTTTTCCTGGGCGAATGGAGTCACACAGGGGAGGAAATTGAATCCTGGCTTTCTCCTTGACAACTCAAAATCGAACCATGGTGACCGACAACAGGAGAACATGGTGTCTGCGCTGCATCAAGGAGGCTGAGTCATGCACCCTGCATGGCGCACCTGTTCAATCTGTAGAAAAGCGGTTCCTGAAGTCTTCATACCATCTGCAAGACATC
Organism: Bufo bufo; assembly: GCF_905171765.1. NCBI lineage: Eukaryota > Metazoa > Chordata > Amphibia > Anura > Bufonidae > Bufo > Bufo bufo. The sequence continues at coordinate 63,304,190 of NC_053390.1, forward strand.
CTGAAACTGCCCAGGAAACATTGCATGCACTTCAGCCACTCATAAACTGCAAGATTTATTTTCTGATATTTTCCCTTATGGTGGGAGATGCAGTGTTTATACTTATTGTATTGCTACTACTGGTGTCCGGGAGGACTAATTTTAACACCGCTAAATCCTACACCTTTATCACATTAAAACATAACTTTTATTTTAGTTTACTTATAGTAGTCAGTCACTTAGATTGGCGATTTAAAACTTTAGCTGGTCACTCAGTTTACACTATCCGAATTTGGATGTTCCTACTATTGTCTCATAGCTAGGATGGATACATAATTTCACTGCTGGCTGCGCGCTGCCAGTGTATCAGTGAATACATGTCTCAGATTCGTCTCGTACTATCCATTCTAGTTAGTGTTAATGAACTTAAGTATCTGTAGCTTGCTATATTAAAAATATTGAGCTACGCTACCCCCCGACATGTTTCGCCGGAGAGCAAAGCACACACTCCTTGAGCTGCAGTGGCAGAACGGCGTCCCCCAACAATAGGCTGATACGCGATGTTTCCACCCATTGGAATTCCACCCTCCATATGTTGGACCGATTATATGAACAGAGAAAGGTCATAAACAATTTCTTGATGATCCAAGCGGACAGAGGTACTCCCTGTGTACTTCGATGTCAGCCAGTGGCAGCTCATGAGTGACACCAGGCCCTTTGAGGAGGCCACTTTATTTGTCAGTTGCTAGGACTACGGGACGAACAAAGTAATTCACTGAGTCATGTCCTGGAGCATATGCTGCTAAATCTGGCTAGCCAGGGGACAGGAGACATGGCGACAATATCTCACTGCCACATGAGCCTTTGGGGGCTGAACTAGAGGAGGAGGAGGATATTCGAGCACAAGCAATGCATAGAGAAATGGTGGTTTTTCTACATAGGTGACAGGAGAGGAGGAGCAGGAGCAGCCAGAGGAGCTACAGGTTGATGAGAAAGAAAAGGCAGAGGACGCAGAAACCGTGGCAGTATGAAGTGGAGATGAGTCAGGGAGTCATTTGAGTCACTTGCGCAAATGGCCTGATGCAATGCTCACTTGCTTGCGTAGTGACAGCCGAATTGTCACCATTCGGCAGAGGGATGACTACTGGCTCTTCACCATGTTAGACCCCTTGCTACCAGTCCAAATGGGGGCCATTTTTACAACCCGCTGAAAGGAGGGACAAACTGAACTACTATCGAGAATCCTATGTAGTCAGTTGGCCGCTGCCTATGTGCGCCATCACCCGTCCTCACGCAGATCTGACCGAGGGGGCCCTCTGCCCTCACGTTCCACTGCCATGGCTGCTGGGGGGGGGGGGTGGCAGGAGCAATACCAGCTCCATAAGCAGCAACTTAAGTCTAGAGTCGCTGATAATCAGTTTTCTTTACCCTCCTACTTATAAACTACTCACGAGCAGCAGCAGCTAGACATAGAGCAGAACCTTTAACAGTAGGTTGTGGCATACTTGGAGTGCACCCTGACACCCCACATCAAAGATTCCCTGGACTAATGGGCAGTCAAACTCGATTTGTGGCCGCAAGTGGCCGAGTTTGCCCTGAACAAGTTTTCCTGCCCGGCCAGCAGTGTGGCATCAGAGCGAGTGTTTAGTGCGGCGAGGGCCATAGTTACCCCAAGGAAAACTCACCTTTCTACCCAAAATGTCTAGAAACTGACCTTTGTGAAGATGAATCAAGTGTAAATCAGTCAGGATTTTCAAATACCAGTGCCTGAAAGCATCAGACTAGATCATCCATGGTGCCACACATACACTTTGACAAAAACGACATGTTTCTTCTGTCTACCTGCTTCAGGTACTATTCTGATGCTGTCACCCGCCTGATGCCACACCTGCTGCCAGGGGCTCCTACTGCCACCCATCATCTTCAGCTGGTACCGGTATTGCCCCCCACCTTCCCACTTTGTCACTGGGACACTCTGTGATCTCCTTATGTGTTCTTCCACCTCCCCACTCTGTCACTGGGCCACTCTGTGATCTTCTCATGCTGCTGCCACCTCACCACTGTGTGGTCTCCCGATGCTGCTGCTACCTCACCACTCTGTGGTCTCCTCATGCTGCTGTCATCTCACCACTCTGTGGTCTTCTCATGCTGCTGCCACCACCTCACTATGTCACTGGGCCACTCTAAGGTCTCCTCATGCTGCTGCCACCACCCCACTATGTTACTGGGCCACTCTGTGGTCGCCTCATGCTGCTGCCACTTCACCACTCTGTGGTCTCCTCATGCTGCTGCTACCTCAACACTATGTAACTGGGCCACTCTGTGGTCTCCTCATGCTGCTGCCACCTCCTCACTATGTCACTGGGCCACTCTGTGGTCTCCTCATGCTGCTGCCACTTCACCACTCTTTGGTCTCCTCATGCTGTTGCTACCTCAACACTATGTAACTGGGCCACTCTGTGGTCTCCTCATGCTGCTGCCACATCACCACTCTGTGGTCTCCTCATGCTGCTGCCACATCACCGCTCTGTGGTCTCCTCATGCTGCTTCCACCTCACCACTCTGTGGTCTCCTCATGCTGCTTCTAACTCAACACTATGTCACTGGGCCACTCTGTGGTCTCTTCATGCTGCTGCTACCTCACCACTATGTTACTAGGCCACTCTGTGGTCTCCTCATGCTGCTGCCACCTCACCACTCTATGGTCTCCTCATGCTGCTGCTTCCTCAACACTATGTCACTGGGTCACTCTGTGGTCTCCTCATGCTGCTGCCACCTCACCACTATGTCACTGAGGGACTCTATGGACTCCTCATGCTGCTGTCACCTCACCACTTTGTGGTCTCCTCATGCTGCTGCTACCTCTACACTCTGTGGTCTCCTCATTATGCTACCACCTCCCGCTATGTCACTGGGCCACTCTGTGGTTTCTTCATGCTGCTGCCACCTCCCCACTCTGTCAAACGGCCACTCTGTGGTCTCCTTATGCTGCTACCTCACCATTCTGTCATTGGGCCATTCTGTGGACTTTTCATGATGTTCCCACCCTCCCCACTCCATGACTAGGCCATTATTTTGCCATGGTTGACAACATCATTTATTTGACCCTTCTTTTAATCTGTCAGAAGGAAGGAAAAATGAGACACATAACGGATGTGTATGTAGCAGCTGTAAGGCCTGTATGACATGGTCCCTATTTTGCATCAGAATTGGTTTATGATTTGGTAGCCAAAATCAGGAGTGGGTACTAAACACAGAAGACATTCAAAGATTCCATTCACTTGTCATCTCTGTTTTGGATCCACTCCTGTTTTTTTTTTTTAGCTTTAGCAATACTGATGGATTACTGACCAAATACTGACCGAGTGAAGGCGGATGCTCAACAGACAGGATCCGTTTTTTGGGGGATTATTGTTCTGACAGATCAGAGGATAAGCAAAATAATCAGTGACATCAACACAAACTTACTGCTGTATAAGTGTTTAATAGAACAGGTTCTTTAGAAATCTATGTAGAATCATTGTAAAATGAGTGTGCTCTGTCACGCTATAGTAGGATCTTTGGCCTCTACACAGTTCTTTATACCTGGCCCTAGCATTGACCTGTAAGGCTGAGTTCACACTTGAGTTATTTGGTCAGTTTTCGCCCCATAACTGCCCGAATAAGTGTGCAGTGATTCTAAGAGCAACGCCTGTCATCTGCGTGTCATACTGACTCACAGTATTGTTCCACTAACATAGCAGACTCCCTATGCATGTTACTGCAAGGCACAGTGTTCTACACCATTATACAGGCTCTCTGCAGCCAGATAATATCTGTTTTTAAAGCGATTCACCACAAATAAATTCAGATCGAATCAAATGTTTTCGGAAAATTCTGCGAACTGCCCATAAAATTATACAGTATACTGCACTTCAAAATTTTCTGGAATATCAAATGCTGTTTTAATTGATTTTTACTTTTTCTTTTGTAACAGATGTCTGGGTGTGATCATTGGACCCAAGTATTAAGGTTTGATATCTTTTTTCGAAAAAAAAGTAACATTTTTCTCATCAGTTCTCCACGGTTTTATCATTTTACACTACATCTCTGCGTCTCCATAATTTATCACTACGTTGTATACAGATAGCGTCTGACCTACCGTGCCGCCATTTCATTAATGACCTATGACAGCAGCATTCTGGGATTTAGCTCTTCTTGCCCTTAATTATTAAAGTTAGTGCCCCCAGATAATACTATTAATCCTATTATTCTGTAATTCAGCTTCCTTCATTCCCAGCCTCGTCTCTGCACAGAATGGTGGTCTGCCTTTTTTTTTATCTGTCCCTGGCTAGATATTTTATAATTTGTCTGTGCTGGACCATCTGCCTGGAATCTCCTTGGAGAGTCATTTTGTCACTGTTCCATTCTCATTTCATCTAATACTTGTTGTAATTTATATGCCACCTGGTCCTTGTTCAGTTATTTCTGGAGAATCGCACTTTCAGTTTCAAATTCTTACAGCCCAAAAAAAATATAAAATCTTAAATAAAGTCTTCTTTTCCCTATTAATTTATTTTCAACTTTTAGGGGATATAATTTGATTTGTATCTGAGTTTTTATGTAGTTTTTGTACATTATATTCATGACGCAAAGTGTATTGAAAAAAAATATGATTGTTGCTTAGTAACCATGCAAAATTTATAAACCAGTGACTTTCTAAAAACGTGGGACCAAGAAACTATTAGAGCACAGATGTGTGTTCTTTAGTTATTGATTATCCTTAGAGTATATTACATGGATGTGTTTCACAGCACTATACACAGATTTGATTTATTCACATCCATGTCGGAAGCAGCTGAAGGATGTTCCAAGACCCCTCCTGCTTTTCTCCAAGGTGATCATATGGGTTTCAATTTGACTTTTTTCTCCTTGGTTCACACCTTGTAAGACCTCAAGGGACAGTTATGGGGACATCTTGCAGTGTCATGAGCTCCCATCAAATTTGCTCCATCCACACATTTCTAAATTGTTAATATCAGAACCTCTATTGATTACTTTAAAAATGAATGTACAGTATGATATGAAATGGCATATTATTCAAGTCAGGTTCTTTTATTCTGCAGAGATTTTAGCAGACACAAAAGACTAACATTTTCTGTTGTCTATAGCTTACTTGTCATTTGCCCAATAGATTGGGACAGAATAAACAGAGCCCTCTCATTATCATTTGAAGGTGGATTCAAGTTTATTCCACAGATATCTTTGCAGATACAGCAGACTAACACTTTCTGTTTTCTATGGCTCACTTGTCACTTTGCTCTAGAGATTGGGATAGTATAAGCAGGGTCATCTTATTATCATTAGAGGGTGGATTCAAGTCAGAGTGTTTTATTCCACAGACATTTTAGTAGACACAACAGACTAACACTTACTTGTTTCTGTGGGTCGCTTGTCACTTTGCTCTATAGAATGGGACAGAATAGGCAGGGCCATCTCATTATCATTATTAATGTTAGATAAGACATAATAATACATTGTACAGATAAAGCTCTGTATGCAGCTCACATCAAAGACACCTCCCCGTAAATTAATTCAGCTCTCCAAACATTCATGTTATTTAATAGGAGGAGGAAACTGCTTATCTCAAAGGTGATCAGGTTTTCACCTTGCTTCACACCTTGTGAGACCTCATTGGACAGCTAATCTTCCCCTATACATCTTACACTCTCATCAAAGTTGCCCCATCCACCAATCTCTAAGATGTTTCATTAGAACATGTGTTAGTCACTTCAAAAAGGAATGTACAGCCATTTAGACAGGAATGCACCCGCCTAAAGGCCATTAAAAATGGGCACATAACGTAAAAAAAATTGCCTTTCAGGGGTTAAAAGGAACTTAAAAAATTACTCACATCATCCACTTGCACGCAATGGAACACTTGCTTCACAATAGAGGCAGCAGGACCTGACGCTCCCGATGTTGTGATGTCACATAATGTAAAAGGATCTGTAAGCACTATCGGGGGTGGAGGAGCCATTATATAAATGGGGCATTATGTGGGGGCCATTATAAAAACTGGGGCACTGTGTAGGGGCACTTATACATACTTGGCACTATGGGCAGCCATTGAATGTCGAGGGGCCACTTTGGGGTGTTATGTATACTGAGGCCACAGCAGGGGTTTGGTTTAAAACAAAAAACAAAAACAAATGAACTACATCTGTTTTTAATGGCCATTCTTTAACCTGTCCTGGGCTAAACCATGGGACTAATGTAGTGGTACTGCCTGACTCAGCAACCGCTGTATCTCCCAGCGGCCCGCACACCTTCTCCACCAGTCTGGGCTCCTCAACCTCACCAGAAGGAAGCTGTTGTCCCTTCCCATTGTCTATTGCTCCTGATGCTTCTCCACCTTTTATTCCTCATAATGTGTTTCACCAGAAATTGATTACCAAGGCGATTGCAAGGAGACAACAGTATGTGTGCAGTCATCCAACGGCGCAGAAACTGAACGTGCACCTGGCCAAATGACTGGTACTACAGTCCCTCCCTTTTGATATAATGGACTCTGAACATTTCAGAGAACTGATGGCTTGTGCCCACTCAAGGTGGAGAGTCTCCGACAGATGACCCCCACAGACCGTGGCAGTAGGCAGTGGAGATGGAGACAAGGAGTCCCTCCAAGTCCCTTGCATAAATGGCCAGATGCATGCTGAGTTGCTTGTGTAGTGACAGCCTTATTATCACCATTTGGCAGAGGCATGACTTCTGGCTCTCCACCATGTTAGACCCTCGCTACCGTTCCAAAATGGGGAGCTGTTTTGCACCTTCTGAGAGGTATGGGAAACTCTCTACTTTCAAGACATCCTATGAAGTTGGTTGGTCACTGCCTACACACATTATCGCCCATTCTCACGAAGGTATAACTGGGGTGAGGGGGTCCTCTGCACTCAGGTTCCATTTGCATGACTGCTGGTGGCAGTGAGAGAGCAGGAGCAGCACCAGCTCCATCAGCAGCAACTTAAGTCTGGAGTCTCTGATGAGTGCTTTTCTTTACCCGCCTACTAAAGTAACCACCCAGCTGCAGCGGGACATGGAGCAGAAACTGAACCAGCAGGTGGTGGCATACATGGACTGCACCCTGTCACCCCAGACAAAATATCTCCTGGACTACTGGGCAGCCAAACTTGATTTGCCCTGGGCAAGCTTTCCTTCTCAGTCAGTAGTGTGGCATCAAAGCAGGTGTTTAGTGTGGCAGAGGGGATAGTTACCCCCAAAGAAAACTCACCATTTAACAGAAAATGTTGAGAAATTAACCTTTTAAAGATAAATCAGGCCTGGATCAACCAGGATTTCCAGACACTGGAGCCTGATACATCAAACTAGATCATTCTGGCAGTAATGATCTAACTGTAGTGTGCTGCCACACCGGAACACTATGACAAATGGCCTGTTACTTCTCCCCACGTTCTGCTGCCACTATTCTGACGCTGTCACCTGCCTAATGCCACACACCTGCTTCCTCTTCTGCCATCTGCCCCTGCTATGATCTGCCACCATCTTGTGCTGTTGCTGCCACTGCTGTTGAACCGAAAAAAGAAAAAAAATGGGTCTTGTCGTTTGAGAGTCTATAATGCCTCTATCTCATCGTCAGTATTTTGCATCAGGATTTTGATCATGTATGGGAAGCCAAAAGCAGGAGTGGGTCCAAAACACAGAAGATATTCAAATATATCCATCACTTATTATTGCTGTTTTGGACCCACTCCTGTTTTTGCCTTACCAATACTGATCAAATACTGATGCAAATAACTGAACAAATACTGACCGTGTAATAGACGCCATTAAAGTCCTGCATGCAGGACTTCTTTTCCATCAGAATAAAGCCAATTTCAGAGGCAAATGGCTAAAACTCGCTCAAATTGAACATGAGGCCTCTATCACATGGTCAGTATTTTGCATCAGGATTTGATCATGATTTGGAAGCCAAAAGCAAGAGTGGGTCTAACACAGATTCTGGATTATACAGTTCACTGCCAGACCCCTATTGACTATAATGGGGTCCAGCGATGATCCGGCCACTTTCCAGCATAAATGCCGGGGTTCGGCCAGACAAAAGCCATTGCATCCAATGGTTTTTGTCTGGCCAATAGCTGGCATTTGTGCTGGACATGTGAATGTAGACTTATGCTTTATCCATTAATAAAAATAAAAAAAAATAAAAACCAGGGTATTACCTAAAGGAATTACAGAAAGCCATGTATTATTTATTTCCTTAAAGGGGTTGTTCATCTTCTTTAGGTCTTTTGGTGGACAACCCCCCCTGGTGGTCTAGTGGCCCATGTTCGATTCCCGGTCAGGGAAAAGTGCATCTTTTGGTGGACCCCCCTCATGGTTGGAACTGCAGAGGGAAACAGGAAGCATACTACATGCTCCCTGCCATTGGGTCCCAGCTCATTCAATACCCCGCCCTTCAGCGCTGCAGCGATCGGGTCCTACATTGTCGAGATTCAGTTTAACACTGCTGCAGCCGGAGACTGGCTGCAATGGTAACCTACCTCCTTGTGCTACATAACCAGTTGATGTGACACAAGTGGATCAGGTCACTGCTGCAGCCAGTCCAGTGCTGAAATACCTCCAGTAGATGAATAACCCCTTAAATAAAATTAGAGCACGTGGTTGCTTTTTATACTCATTTTAAATTAAAACATTACAAAAAAAATCCTTAATGCTTCTAATGAGCGAATAGTCGTGACTTTGTAATATTTACATACATCAAAGCATAGTTTTAGAATTGTGGCCTTCGTTATTTTCCATACGTCTTCCTATTCGCGTCTATAGATTATTTAGCATCTGTTCTCCCTAAACACGGTTATCATTCTCTTCACTGCTGTTCTACCAACAATGACAGAGAAAAATACACATGTTCTCTGACAAAGATATGCCTAGCTAAATACAAGCAGCACATATTTGGATATGCATTAACAACAAAGATTAATCACAACCTTCAGGCTACAGAAGGAAGAGGAGCAGAGAAAAATGATCCAGATGGAACCAAGGATTGGAACATCCATAACACATTAATGACAATGAAGCTCTGAATAGGCTTTCCAAGAATATCATAGAAAGGCTTGGAAACCCTACCCGCCTCTTTAGATGACCTATGGTGATGTGTGCCAATTTACATGTTCTTTATTTTGTATATAACGCATGCGTGATGTTATTTGTGAAATAATTTTTACATAATATTTTACTTGCATTATTATTAATTTGATGGTGTTTCATTCTTTGTCCTGAGGATCCACGTAGTTTATGGCAAGATGAGTAGATGAAAATCTAAGGCAGTAATTGATTTATAAACGGAAAATACAAATGTGATAGCACTCTATATCCAGCATTCTGCCCTGACTCCATGCTGGATGAGGCATTGGTGTACATTTTGGCCAAAGCGTAATAAGCCACTCACCACGTCAAGGTCGCCTCTATTTGAGTAATCCCTAACACTAGTTCCTACCTGTTTATGGGCCATGACAGCCACACAAAGTCCAGGGAATGTTGGTCAGCGTGCACGCCAAGCACACTCTGCTTTTAACCCCGTCCGGTGCCATTACAGCTTTCATCGGATCCAGGGATGCAAGTACCAACATGCACGCTGAGCCCACCATATACTTCTCCTGGAGCCAAATGGCTACTGGTAGGTTCTATATAAGCAGACTCAGTTTTATACTGACTTTAAAACCAGCCTCCAGGACAGATTGACTGGTCAGGTGTGCATGACTCAAAGGAGATCGCCACGCCTCCAATATATACTACAAAGAAAAAATTTGGGGAATTGAGTCAGCACAACCTGTATGTAGGTGCACATCACTATGGCGAAATACATATACAAACGGAAAATACAGTAATTGATTTATATTTAAAGGGGAACTCCATTCTACATATATTGAGGAAGTTTTATTTGTCTAACCTTCTACCAGCCATTGGTTGGCTTACTTTTAGTCACATTTATGCCAGAATTGAGGAGCAATTTTGCATCATAGAAAATTGTCTAAATTTAAGACAGCTAGGGAACTGGCTTACATTTAGAAGCGGCAGTGGATCCAGCGAAGTTATGTAGAGGCCGGTGCTTCTACATAACTCTGTCAGACCACCGACAACGCAGGGCCTTATTAAGACCGATGTCTAAAATGATAAATTATTAAAGGCGCAGCAGATGAACTAGGTAAACGTGCCTATATATTAGACCATCTGTTGACAATGAGTCTGAATCACAGCAAGTCTATGTATAGCAGAACAGATTAAGTATATATGGCGTTAGCAGATAAACTAGATAAACGCGCCTATGAATACTATTATTTAGGTCTAAAAAAATGGATGGTCATGGCAAATGGATGGGCCGGCAGGCCCATCTCATTCATCATTTTCTACGCCTGTTTGAGGTGTTAAAAATAGTCTAAATCTATGCCAGTATGGGAGATGGCATAGATTTAGAAGTGACGGTAGATCTGCCAAGAAGGACAGTGCCTCTACATAACTTTGGTAGATCCACCGCCAGCACAGGGGCTTATTAAGACCGGTCTTAATAAAATACCCCCTAAGTCTGATGCACAGTAAGTCTGTATAACAGAACAGATTAAGAATGAATGTTGCAGCAACAAGAAGCGGTGCGGACTCTGGAGGAACTGCTGGAAGAAAGTGAACAATCTAAACATGAGGAAATACCATCTTCCATTAAATGTAAGTCCAGGAAATTTTCTCCACTGTCATTATGCCCTCCTATTGATCTTTTTGTTAAATTGTTATCCAAGGAGTTTGAGGGTATTCCAACATCTGTTCCCAGGGATAATTTGTCTAGAGCACAACGTTAGAGCCTTAGATATTTATCTAGGCTTCCTGACATGGTTTTTAAACCCTCTGACAAGGGGGGTAACATTGTGGTCTGGCCCCACTTGTTATACGAACGAGAGGCCTATAGACAATTAAGAGATAAAGAATGTTATAAGAAGCTAACTTTTAATCCATTGCATTCGTTTGAAGGGACCCTGGTCCAGATTTTGGACAAAGCTTTGAAAAATTATGTGATATCTAAGACCCTCTATGATGCCTTGATTGTAAAGGAACCTACAACACCTACACCTTACCTCTTACCAAAGATTCACAAGAATGCCAAGATACCTCCAGGTAGGCCTATCATTTCTGGCAGTGGCAATTTGATGGAGAAGGTGGGGATACCTAGATTCTCAACTCAAAGGCATAGTGGCTAATCTGCCATCTTTTATAAAAGATACCACAGATTTTTTTGCTGAAGATTGAGGGGATTCATTTAGAGGAAGACATGTTACTGGTAACATGTGACGTTGAGTCACTGTACACCAGTAGTAAACATCAGGATGCCATTTATGCGGTTGAGTTTTTTCTGACACATTAGAATATGAACGATCGGAGAAAGGAATTCTTGTTGGACCTTTTGACCTTTGTTCTCACACATATTTTTTTTTTTCATTTTGACGAATCCTTCTACCTACAGATCCAAGGGACTGCGATGGGGTCGCCCTGTGCGCCCTCTTTCGCTAATTTGTTTCTGGGGCTGTGGGAGAGAGATCTCCTCCTGCCATATCAGTGAACATTGATGGACCGTGCAATTCTTTGAGTACGGTACATTGATGATGTGTTTATGATCTGGCAGGGGAGCGTTTTTGAGTTACAGGAATTTTTTCCCATGTTGAATAATAATTCTAGGAATATTAAACTGACATACAAGTACGATATGTGCAATATTGAATTCTTGGATGTACAGTTACAGAGAGGGACTGATGGTTCCATTGTGACAAATGTTTTTAGGAAACCAACTTCTGTAAATGCCTACTTACATGCTTCCTCATCTCATCCCCCACAGATGATTAACTCAATTCCGATTAGACAGTTTCTACGTGTTTGTAGAATATGTTCTACAGATCGTATGTTTGAACAACATGTAGACGATTTGAAGCAGCATTTTTCGAGTCGTGCATTTAGTCAGCGTTCCATTAAGAAAGCGCATAGAAGAGCACAATTGTCTTCTCGCCATGATCTATTTTCTGACAAACAGAAGCCAAGTGACAACAAAGTGAGATTTTAACAAATTACCACTCCAGATGGCCTGAAATGAAGAATTGTTTGAAGAAGTTTTGGCAGGTCCTTTTAATGGATTTGGTTGTTGCAAAATATATTGCATCAGGATCATCGGTGGTGGCTAAGGCTAGTTTCACACTGGCGGCAAGGAACTCCGGCATGCTTTTCCAGTGGGTGAACAGCCTGTCGGATCTGTGCTGTCGCTAGTGCATGCATGCCCCCTGACTACCGCTCCAGCCCCATTGACTATAAGCTCCGGCCCCATTGACTATAGTCCCGGCGGCAGCACGGCAAACATGCCGAGAGGAGGCCGGAATAAAATTATGAGAACCAGACCTAAAAGATCATTTGATTCGGAGCTGCTACACAAAACTGACCCCTACCATTATGAGAGGGCTACTGATTTCCATGACTCGACTGGTAAGAAGACCTTTCAAATAATGCATCGTCTGACATGTTCTAGTACAGCAGTTATCTACTATGCCACCTGTCCTTGTCCAAAAATGTATGTGGGCCTTACTACTAGAGACTAAAAGTTAGAGTATGTGAACATGTTCGAGATATTTCATCTGCTGCTAAAAAAGAGATATGACAAATCTGAAGCCTTTTGCTAAACATTTTACACTTCATCATGCTTGTGACTCTAGAACTTTGAAAGTTCGAGTTATAGATTGTGTTTTGAAGAACATTCGTGGTGGAGACATCTCCAAGAAATTGGCACAATTAGAATGCAAATGGATCTGTAAATTGAACACCTTACTGCCGAATGGACTCAATGAATCAACAGGTTTTTCATCCTTTAAGTAGGTTTTCTTTTCTTCTTTTTTCTCTTATTACTGGGCTTCCCCGGGTCAGCATACGCCAAGTTGTTTATTATGTTTTTATTTTCATTTTTATAATTTTATTGGTTTTGGGTCGTCACTTTGGACTTCTTACGATATATGTATTATGTCTTGTAATCTAATTTTTATGCCTCAACCGCCTATATTATTATGCACTTTACATTTTATATATTAGGCCCCTTCAAAAAGAAAGAAAAAATTTAAGGTGAAGGAGGAATAATAAAAGAGAAGTAAAAAGGAAAAGAAAATGGAGAATTAAGAAAGGGATGGGGAAAGGGAGGTAAAGGGAGGGAAAAGGGAGATGGAATAATAATATATGTTTGTTATCGTTTTTTGGACTTATTGAGGTGATTTTTGGTTTCACTTTTTATAATTCACAATTAAGTATTTTTGTGCAATTGATTTATCTTATTCACCTGATATGACATGAGCTTTCATTCACATATTTTTCATTCACTCTAATTATTGTATTTTATATATATATTTTGTTTTGTTTTTTCGGTTTTTGTATTTACATCATGTGGCACTACATTTTGACTTGTATCACTTTTATATAATTATTAATTTTTATATGCCGCAATTTGTATCACAACTATGCATTATAATTATCTCTATTACTGTGATCTGGAAACGGGCATTCCAGGCTTGCGCATGCGCATACATTTATCTGATGCCGCTGGCATGGATCACGGATTCTGCCTGAGTCATCACGTGACACAGAACGCGGTCATGTGACGGATGTCACGTGATGCCTTCCGTTATACTCGTATAGCCCGGGGGTTTCTTATTCCAGCTGATATGGATTATTAATTGGTTGGTGTAATTTGATTGGTGTTCATGGGTATATAGTGTGTGTCCTCCAGTGATGATGCCACCCCCAGATGAAGGTTTGCCGAAACGCGCATCGGGGCTGGCTCCATCCTGGAGGAGACACAGTATGGATAATAGTTTTTTTGTCCAGCAAATTTTGCTATTTATAATCATTGCACTTTATTGTTTCTCTTTTCCTTTTGTGGACATATATGTACTATTCCCACTGTGTTCTCCTCCAGTAGATGTCACCTTTTTCCCCTGCACTTATACATTAACTAATGTATTCATTTATTTACTAATAAAAATTTATATTGATTGCAAGCGGTCTGGCATTTATCTTATAGGTAGGGTTTTTTGTACCCGGACTCGAACCCGCACATTTTCATAAAAGTTCGGGTTGAGTTTGTGTTCGGCGATTTAATGGCGCTTGTTGAAAGGCTGCAGGGCAGCCACTCGTATGCCCTTAAAAGCCATCACAGCCATGCCTACTAATGGCATGGCTGAGATTAGCCAAGTGCAGCATGTGATCCAGCCTCTATATAAGCTGGAGTCACATAGTTCCGCATGTCACTCTGCTCTTACTAGTTGTAGGGATAGGATGCTGCTGCTGTGAGGGAGAGATTAGGAAAGACTCTGGCTATATCTGCACTTGGTGTAAGGTCTGCGATCTACAGCGTTTTTTGTTTGGGGGTGCAATTCAACATTTTTGTACCCTGCCCTGAGCCCAGTGAGACTGAAAAAAAAGTTTTAATCCGTCTGTTAGTTAGGTGGGCATCGGCGGCCATTTTGTGCAACAGCAGTGCACCAGTACTGCATATTTGCCAGGGACAATCATTTAATACTGTTTTTGTAGTTCAGTGGCCGACATATACCCATTTTTAAAGTGCACCTGCACTGCATATCTGCCAGGGGAAGGGAAAATAATACCGTCTGTGAGTTCAGGGACCCAGGGGGTGACATATCAACATTTTTTTCTGCAAAGTACCCCTGAGCTGCATTTCTGAGAGTGAAATATAATCAGTTAAATCCATCTGTTCCATTGATTGTGGGGTGACATTTACATTTGTTTTTAATGTAAAGTACCTCTGAGGCCTGCACTGCACATGCAACAGGCAGGCACACAAATTCAGCAAATCCATCTGTTCCATTATAGGGGTGACATATCCACAATTATTTATGTAAAAAAAAAACTGTGCTTAATTTTTGAGATTGAAATATAATCTCAGTTAAATCCATGTTTCATTTATGGTTAAAGAAACTCTTTTTGGGGGCAATTTTTTTTTGCCCTGTACTGCATTTCTGACAGTCCAATAAAACCGCCAAATACTGCAGTTACATTTTTTGTTGAAAAAATAAAAATTTTGTTGCTAGAAAGTACATTTGCAGCCTGCGCTGCATTCCTGTCAGTCAAAAAAAAACATTAAATACCGCTGTTACATTTTTGGGCTTCAAATTGCCATTTTTGGATGTAAAGTACCTCTGAGGCCTGCAAATGTGACAGGCAGGCACATCAATTCAGCAAATCCATCTGTTCCATTGTAGGAGTGACATATCCACCATTTTTTATGTAAAAAAACCCTGTGCTTCATTTGTGAGAGTGCAATATAATCTCAGTTAAATTCATTTGTTTCATTTAGGGTTAAAAAAAAAACTTTTTGGGGGGCAATAAAGTACCTTTTTGCCCTTTGCTACATTTCTGGTAGTTAAAGAAATACAGATAAATCCATCTGTTTCATTGTGTGAGAAAACAACATTTTTTTGACAATAAAGTACCTTTGCTGCCTGCACTGCATAGCAGACCGGGCAATAAGTTTAAAAAAAATCTGTCTGTTCCATTGTTGGGTGAAATTAACCAATTTTTCCCGTCAGAAAAACCCTGCTTTGCCTAGCTGACAGGGACCTAAATTTCAAAAATTCGTCTGTTCAATTGTTGGGTGACATTAATACATTTTGGCTGTCAAAAATCCCCTGCTCTGCATTGTTCACAAGGAACTTAATTTAGTAAAAACGTCTGTTATGACCGCAAAAAATGAGGAGAGCGTCAAACAAGGGAGCGAACTGTAACGAACTGTTACATTGATGGTTGACATTAACCCATTTTTGTCGGTGAAAACCCCCTCCTCTGCATTGCTGACAGGGAACTAAATTTAGTAAAAACGTCTGTTACTGATCGGAAGATGTGCGAGTACAAGTGCACGCTGCTGATGGCATTTCCACCTGACAGTGGGGGCTCAGTGGGAGCACAAGGCAAAGGCTGAGGAGGAGGAAGAGGTCGCCAATGCATCTGGGGCACCACCAGCACCTGAGAAGGCAGGGTTAGCATGGCCAAAATGTGGAAAAGCTTTGTTAGCACGCCACAACAACCAGCACCACCAGCTAATATGGAACGTCTTAGCAGAAGACAGCATTTCAGCAACATGGTGGAGCAGTATGTGTGCACACGCCTACACGTACTGAATGACGGGTCTGCCCCCCTTCAACTTCTGGGTCCCCAAATTGGGCACATGGCCTGAGCTTTGCCTTTACGCCTTGGAGGTGCTGGCCTGTCCTGCAGCCAGTGTATTATCTGAACATGTGTTTAGCATGGCAGGGGGCGTCATCACAGACAAGCGCAGCCGCCTGTTCACAGCCAATGTCCCACAGGACTTGTCCGCACCTTGTGCAGAATAGACATATATACCGGCCTCACCCAGCCATTGTTGTACTCCAGCGCACTTTCTCTGTGTTTTATTTTTTATATTTCCCAATGTTTTGGGGTCTACCCAAATAAAAAAAAATAAAAAATAATAATAAAATAAAATAAAAAACAAAAACCAGTGTTGGCTATCTCCTCCTCCACCACCACTTCCACCTACACATTCACCGCCTCCTCAACCTCCTACTCCATATGGACCTCCTCCTCCTAGATCAAGATTATTATTTAAAATTTTTACGTATTTTATGTTATTTTAAATAATTTCCCTATCCACATTTTTTTGCAGAGCACTTGCCATGCTCTTAACCACATTTTGCTGCCTTTTGCAGCCCTCTAGCCCTTTCAATGACTTTTTTAGAGCAATTTTAGTGCTCCAAAGTTCGGGTCCCCATTGACTTCAATGGGGTTCGGATTCGGGGTCAAGTTCGGGTCCCGAACTTGAACTTTTTTGCGAAGTTCGGCTAAACCCATCGAACCCGAACTTCCAGGTGTCCGCTCAGCTCTACTTATACTGTAGGTATTCAGTATGGGAGATGGCATAGATTTAGATGTAACGGTGGATCCGCCAAGAAGGCCAGTGCTTCTACATAACTTCGGAGGATTCACCACAGGGGCTTATTAAGTCCGGTCTTAATAAATTGCCCCCTAAGTCTGATGCAGAGTAAGTCTATGTATAGAAGAACAGATTAACAATGAATGTCGCAGCAGATTAATAAGATGCACAGGAAAATTACACTGAGCCTGCACTATCCCTGCAATCTCCCTATGCTCTCCCTACAGTGTGTAAAAACTCTTCCTACGATCTCATTACACTGTCCCTGCACTGTTTATATCTAATATTGTACAATTAAAAACTGTGTTAACCACTATCCCTAGCACTTGGCATGTCTGTCTCTATGTTCAGCTCATATCCCACCCGCCCCCCTTATTCGTTGGCCGCTTTCCTAAAAAAAAAAAAACTCACTTTAGTCATCCTCTCTCCCTCGCCTCCACCCCCCAGCCCCAACTCATGGTATTTCCCCTCGTCTCGGGACAGGTCCCTATACCAACCATTTCTGCCATATTCTAGAAAATCTATATTTTTTCTTATTGTTTACCAGATAAGCATCCTCGCAAACTAATGAAATTCTAACCAAATTCTCCCATTCAATTCGATCGTGGGTACAGCATTACCTCCCCAATGTCGGATAATACACTTCCTAGCCTGAAAAAGTCATTTGGAAGCTATTTCTCGATGTTGAGAGATATCCATTTTCCCCATCACTCCCAGTATACATATCTCAAATTGGCTAGGGACTTTAATCCGATGGTATTGCTTTATTCTATCTCTGACTTTTCTCCAGAACTCTTGGATCTTTAGACATGTCCAAAGTATGTGAATATCATCCACCCCTATCTCCCCACACTTTAAACATCTAAAGACTTTGGGTTTGTAACACTTCATTAAAAACTTGGGGGTGTAATAAAGAAGATATAGTATGTTAAATTGGGTAATTCTATGGGAAAAGTTCTTTGAAATCCTATTTTTCCCCTGTATAGCCAAATCCCAGAACTCTTCTCGCTGGGGGTTTATAGCACCTTGCCATTTATACATTAAGCTGTTTACTGCTATCTTCTTAGTCTTTTGTTATAACAGACATTGGTATATTTTAGAGACTAATTTCCCCCCTGTTTTGAAACCAGAAATGTCAGATAACGGCTGCGGAAGGGTAAATATCAATGTACCCCGCCCCAGCAGTTTCTCAATACTTGTTTTATTTGTAAGTGGAAAAACCACAGTTCTGTATTACCCAGACCATACTCCTTTTTAAGATCTTCATATAATATTATATCGCCCTGTCTCCATATCTGGCCCAGTTTATAGACTCCATGCCTCCACCAAACCTCTTGTTCAATTTCCTTTAATTCTATTAAGTGGGTATTATCCCACAGTATGGTGTCAGCATGTAGTCCAGCCTGAGTCCAGAAGTCCCTTGCTTCCTTCCAAACACTTTCCATCAGCTCAAACAGCGGTATCTTTCTACTTCCCTGTTGTGCCAACACACCTGCTTCTATGTGCTGAAAGATAGTACAGTTCTCTAACCTTGCATTAATCACTACTATCATGGACTTATATCTTTGTGTGTTACTCCACGTTATCATGTTTTTTATATGGCCGGAAATAAAATATAATTCACAGTCTGGGACTGATAGACCCCCCTCCCTCTCATGGATATACAATATTTGTGCTTTTATCCTTGTTTTTTTCCCTCGCCATATCAAATCCATTAAAAGACTGACAATTGTTTTGAATATTTTTTGGGGGGATTATTGACGGTGCAATCCACAGAATGTAATTCAAGGAGGGTAATAAGCACATTTTCACTAAGGAGATCCGACCTGCCATATAATCTTTTCCATACGTCTATTTTCTTCCTAATTTCTTGTATTTTAGGGATAACATTCAGCTGGACATATTCCTTAAGCTTTGGAGTTATTTGAATACCCAGATATTTAACGGGTTCATTGCTCTTCTTAATTTCCAATGCTCCTGGTATAAAATTGTTCAGAGGATCAATCGGGACGCAGGCCGATTTAGACCAATTTATCTTAAGACCGGCATGTTTGCCGTACTGATCAAATACCTGGAAAATCTTCGTAAGTGATCTATGTGAACCTACAAACAGCATAATATCATACGCACACAAAGCAATTTTTTCCTCGTGCGCACCAAACCTGAAACCTACGATTTCTTCATTTTACCTAATCATATCTGCCAACGGCTCCATAGCTATAGCAAAAAGAAGGGGGGAAGTGGACACCCCTGTCTAACCCCCCTACCAATACCAATATTATCAGAATATTCCCCATTTAGTATAACTTTTGCTGAAATTTCAGTATACAACAGCCTTACCCATGATATAAAGCTATCTCCAAAGCCCATTTTCTTCAATGTTATAAACAGAAAGGGCCATTCTATAGTGTCAAATGGCTTTGAGGCGTCTATGGTAACAATTAGTCGTTCGCCGCAATTCGTGGGTTCAAGCTGGGTGTTCACAAAATAGCGCATAACATTACCGGTTGTAGTTTTGCCTGACATAAATCCAGTCTGATCCTCATTAACAAGTCCCGAGACCACACTTCTAAGTCTAGCTGCCAAGATCCTGGCCAAAATTTTATTGTCGGTATTAATTAGTGAGATGGGACGGTATGAGTCCGGAAGGGTTGGGTCTTTCCCCGGTTTTAGAATCAATGTAATTAGGGCTTCTCTCAATGAGTCTGGCAACTTCCCTACCTTCCTCGAGTCCTCCCACATCTCCAGTAATTTGGGGATTAGTATTTTTTTATATTGAGCATACACTTCGAACGCTTGTTCAGTGGTTTTGTGGCCTAATTTATCTGCTAAACAGTGATTATAGTTTTTTTTTTTTTATCTGGGTCCCCACCAAGGCCGCTAAATTGTTACCCGGTATATGTGCAAAAACATAATTATCCCTCACATAGTTTTCTCTCTGTTGTTGGGCCAGTAGAAGCAGCTCACCTTCCAATTTGGATACTACCTCTATCCATTCCTTATAATTTTTATCTGTGGGGTTTCCAGTATACTTATTTTCATATCTTTCCGCCTCTTGTTCCATGTCCAGTATTTTTTTTCCTTAGCCCTTTTTTATACCCTTCTGTGTATTTTGTGAAAATCCCTCTGATATATGCCTTTGCGGCCTCCCATACTACAGTATATTGGTTGCTGCTGAACCTTCATTCCAATCAAAAAACTCTGTTATCTCTTTCAAAACCGTGTATGCCCAATATATTTATCCACCCAAAATTTATGTGCATCCCTCTTCCTTTTTTTATATTTTAGTTTTTTTATATTTATGATGATTGGGTTATGATCCGAAATCCCACGCTGTCCATATTTGACATTTTCAATTTCGGACGAACCCATATCATTAGTGAAAACTAAATCAATTCGTGATAAACGTTTATGAGTCTTTGAAAAACATGAATACTTTTTCAATTTCGGGTGCATTACCCTCCAAATATCTGTCCAGCCCAATTCCTCTGTGATATTTTTTAATTTTGATCCCGTGCTAAAAATTTGAATGTTCCCAACTCTACATCTATCCATTTTGCTCTCCATAACGTTATTGAAATCACCCATAACTACAAGTGGTTTATCCCCTACCTTAAGTAAAAAATTGTGAATTTTCAATACAACCTCCAACTTGAAAGATGGCGGTATATAGACATTTGCAATTACCCATGGTCTTCCTTCCAAGAGACAGTCGATCAAAACATATCGCCCCCTCCCCATCTATGTCTAATTCCCCTATTTTAATATACACATCCCGGTGTATTAATACACTCACCTCTCTGGCATATGATGAGTAGACTGAGTGAAAGGAGTGCTGTATCCACGATCTAGCCAGTCCATTTATCGTTTCACCTGTCAGATGCGTTTCTTGTAAACAAACTATCGCACGTAAAAATCTATGTATTGCATCAAAAACTGCCACTCTCTTTACACCCCTACTCAAACCCCTAATATTCCAAGATATAATTCTCATAGAAGGCTATTTATATATCTGCCCATCTCAAGAGTGTACTTGGAAGACCCCCAGGGGGGAGGGGAGAGAGAGAGAGAGGAGGAGAGAACAGGAACAAAACACAGAGAAAAAAATAATAATAAATAAAAACCCAAGCGGCACTTCAAAATTACCCTAGTCATTAAACGTGATAAATTCTTTGAAGGAACTTATTAGACATCTGATTTTTGAAACATACAATTGTAAATAATATTCTTGAGACCAAAAATTAGTAAAAATAAACTGGTTGGGATAAAATGCTAAATGCTCCAACTTGTGTTATAATAATGCCAGGGTGTAATGTGTATAATAGATCATTCCTTGCACCTGCTCCATAATTGTTGGTTAATACCAAATGTATTTTCAGCCTGGCCTTGGACACAGTTTGAAAAACAATAATGATAAAAAAGCCCTCATTGATGTGAAATGGCAGGGTTAGGCTTCTATTGTCAAAAAAGCTTTCCAATAAAACTACTTGAGTGTTTGAAGATGTCAAACTTTGATGGATCAAAGCCTCAATTATTCAGGTAGCCGAGTGCTGAGTATTGTGTATCTGCCATCGAAGCATTGAAAGGATCTGATGCAGAAGATGTCATGTTCTCTTTCAAAGTCCACCGATGATTGGAATTAAAAGAAGACCCTTTCATTTCACTGACTCCTTAGAACTTGGCAGAATACATATTGTTGATATACACAATGGCGCAATTAACATTTGGTTGCCGCTGAAACATCAAGTGTAGGACGTTTCAAAGTGAAAGCGTTCATTATTTCTGTTACTTGCCCTGTCGCTACACAGACAAGCGTTTCATAAAGGTGAATTGGGACTTTCATGTCACAAACCTTAATCTAGGCTATGGGGACGCCATTTTACTGGTATTTACATCACAAGCGAGACTGGTCGACACATGCCTCCTGGCATTTTGATACATTAGCAGACAGGTATACATAATATGCTTTCTTTTGTAATATACTGTACCTAAAGGGTGCTTCCATCGTTGAGTCACTGTAAACATATTATATGACATATTCTGTATTGATCCTGCATTACACCCTGTATTATACTCCAGAGCTGCACTTAGTATTCTGATGGTGGAGTCACTGTGTACATACATTACATTATTGATCCTGTACTAAGCCTGAGTTATATTTTGTATTTTTTGTATTATACTTCAGAGCTGCATTCACTTTTCTGCTGATGGAGTCACTGTGTACATACATTACATTATTTATCCTGTACTGATCCTGAGTTATACCCTGTATTATACTCCAGAGCTGCACTCACTGTTCGGCTGATGGAGTCACTGTGTACATACATTACATTATTGATCCTGTACTAATCTTGAGTTACATTCTGCATTACACTCCAGAGCTGCACTCGTTATTTTGCTGGCGGAGTCACTGTGTACATACATTACTGATTCTGTAGTAATCCTGAGTTACATTCTGTATTTTCTGTATTATACTTCAGAGCTGCATTCACTTTTCTGCTGATGGAGTCACTGTGTACATACATTACACTACTGATCCTGTACTAATCCTGAGTTACATTCTGTACTACAGTATATTCCAGAGCTGCACTCACTATTCTGCTGCTGGAATCACTGTGTACATGCATAACATTATTTATACAGTACTGATCCTGAGTTACATCCTGTATTACACTCCAGAGCTGCACTCACTACTCTGCTGGTGGAGTCAAAATTAACATAGGTAAATCTCCCTTGTAGAGTCACACATATAAAATGTACAAAAGATTATATCAATTTTTTAAGCCAAAATAAAAACTATTTTTTTTTGTGATGGCATTTTACTCACTTTGACTAAAAATCATTTTTTTTTTTTAAATTGTTTTTCATAAAAAAAACAGTGGTTAAAAATTAGTCTATTTGCAAGCTGTTACTTTCTGTTTTCTTTGAATCTCGTCGCCTGACGGCTCATGTATAGGTCTTATCTCTCATCTCCTGACCTTCTAAACACTCATTATAGCTCAATTCTTAGCAAACAGTTTTTGGAGCAAAATTGAAAGCCTCTTAAAGGGTTCCATTTTGCATTTCGTCCTAAAATTATTTTATAACAGAAGCCTGTAACGGGTCATAGGGGGATTGCGCTAATCAATCGTTATAAAAAGTGAATGCAGAAGAGTCCTTCATAACCTTTCTTCCTGGCTCAACATATTCCAAGATGAGTGGTGCGAGACGACCAGGTCAGAAAAAAAAGAAAGAAAACAAACATGATATTGTGATACTCTGTCAGGAGTTGTTTATGCTATATGTCTGTATGTGGCCACTCAGTGGTTGTGCTGTGAATTGCAACCTGAAGTTTAGTTGTTCTGTGGCTCACTAATTATGTATTATGGATAGAGGTGCTTAATCACCGGTACACCCAGAAACCGTTTGATATGAAAAAGTTAATACGTAAAGATGCGATGGCACACTCTCATCTGGTATACAATGGAATAGTGGTTTTGGATTAAAAAGTTATTTTATTATTAACATAAAAACAGGAACAGTCACATACGCTGGAAGAGATGTAGTGTATTGAAAAATGCCTTTGAAGGTGTGATATATAGTAACTGATGAGGGATTGTCCTTTCTCTAAGGAACTCTAGAATTGGTATACTATATGTTTCAATGATGGCGTGGCTTGTCTTTTTATCTACATTTGATGTTACTATCACAAATAAATAAAGTGCTTATGTGCATAGCGTTTTGTGCGTAGACTGAGTAGGTATAAATGCTGCGTAGGGTTGAATAAATAAACGATTGGATGCAAGCTAGATATAGGCTTGGTTCAAAGTGCTATGTGCAAGCTCGGTACATGAAAGTGCTGCATGCAAGCTGGGTACATGAAAGTGCTGCGTGCAAGCTGGGTACATGAAAGTGCTGCGTGCAAGCTGGGTACATGAAAGTGCTGCATGCAAGCTGGGTACATGAAAGTGCTGCGTGCAAGCTGGGTACATGAAAGTGCTGCGTGCAAGCTGGGTACATGAAAGTGCTGCGTGCAAGCTGGGTACATGAAAGTGCTGCGTGCAAGCTGGGTACATGAAAGTGCTGCATGCAAGCTGGGTACATGAAAGTGCTGCGTGCAAGCTGGGTACATGAAAGTGCTGCGTGCAAGCTGGGTACACAAAAATATTTGGTATAGTCTGAGTACAAGGAATTGTAATAAAGGTGTTAAATGCGAGCTGAGTACATAAAAGTGCTGCGTGAGTATATGAGAACCGTTGGTACCGGTACACATGACTCTTTGAGTGCAAGTGCACTTAAATAAGGTCCAAAGGTTAATACAGGTAATGTATGCGATAAGATAGGAAATACTCTGCTGGTTGTATTGTATTCAAAGTTCTCGTGCCTATGTTCTTAAGTTTGGTTGCTGGTAGGCAGTTCAATACTATATTGCATATATGCAGGACTTTATCTGTTTCAAGATAATTCGTATTCAATTGTAGTCTGCATAAAACAAATAGAGAGAGATTGAGTACGTTACCGCTCCACGCCGCTTTGTTCTTTACTTTGTCCTGCAAGGACCTATGCGGCGTCCCACGTGGTCACTCGCTTTATCAAGTGGCGTCCCACGTGACTATGGCGGGGCGATGCGTCACTTGTTCCGGGATTCCTGATAGGTCTTCTTGTGACATCTAGTGCGGTTGTTGTTATTGTCGCGTAGTATACAGTTAGTTGAGTGACAAACCGCAGCGATTTGTAGTTGTCCCGGCCTTTGTATTCCTCACTGTTTCTTTGTACCAAACGCGTTTCGGGGCGAATTCCTGTCCCTTCCTCAGTGGTTAATAGTTGTATACTGGAAACAAGTAAGGGTTTATAAATGGTTTTCTTCAAAGGGGTGTTGCCTAAATTGCATTGGGTCATTCCCAAGTCCTGGACTGCATATGCTATTTTGGGCATATGGAAGCCAATAGTAGTATTCTGGTATTGTTAGTGATTGCCATCACTGAATATATAGTATAATATAGTATAGATGGAACAACACAGGTGTCTGATTTTATGCTCAATATAAGATGGTATGAAAAAAAACCCATAAAACATAAAGAGGGATATATATATATACACACACTATATACACTGCTCAAATAAATTAAGGGAACACAAAAATAACACATCCTAGATCTGAGTTAATTAAATATTCTTCTGAAATACTTTGTTCTTTACATAGTTGAATGTGCTGACAACAAAATCACACAAAAATAAAAAAAATGGAAATCAAATTTTTTAACCCATGGAGGTCTGGATTTGGAGTCACACTCAAAATTAAAGTGGAAAAACACACTACAGGCTGATCCAACTTTGATGTAATGTCCTTAAAAGAAGTCAAAATGAGGCTCAGTAGTGTGTGTGTGGCCTCCACGTGCCTGTATGACCTCCCTACAACGCCTGTGCATGCTCCTGATGAGGTGGCGGATGGTCTCCTGAGGGATCTCCTCCCAGACCTGGACAAAAGCATCTGCCAACTCCTGGACAGTCTGTGGTGCAACGTGACGTTGGTGGATAGAGCGAGACATGATGTCCCAGATGTGCTCAATTGGATTCAGGTCTGGGGAACGGGCGGGCCAGTCCATAGCATCAATGCCTTCGTCTTGCAGGAACTGCTGACACACTCCAGCCACATGAGGTCTAGCATTGTCTTGCATTAGGAGGAACCCAGGGCCAACCGCACCAGCATCTGGTCTCACAAGGGGTCTGAGGATCTCATCTCGGTACCTAATGGCAGTCACGCTACCTCTGGCGAGCACATGGAGGGCTGTGCAGCCCTCCAAAGAAATGCCACCCCACACCATTACTGACCCAATGCCAAACCGGTAATGCTGGAGGATGTTGCAGGCAGCAGAACATTCTCCACGGCGTCTCCAGACTCTGTCACGTCTGTCACATGTGCTCAGTGTGAACCTGCTTTCATCTGTGAAGAGCACAGGACACCAGTGGCGAATTTGCCAATCTTGGTGTTCTCTGGCAAATGCCAAACGTCCTGCACGGTGTTGTGCTGTAAGCACAACCCCCACCTGTGGATGTCGGGCCCTCATATCACCCTCATGGAGTCTGTTTCTGACCGTTTGAGCAGACACATGCACATTTGTGGCCTGCTGGAGGTCATTTTGCAGGGCTCTGGCAGTGCTCCTCCTGTTCCTCCTTGCACAAAGGCGGAGGTAGCGGTCCTGCTGCTGGGTTGTTGCCCTCCTACGGCCTCCTCCACGTCTCCTAATGTACTGGCCTGTCTCCTGGTAGAGCCTCCATGCTCTGGACACTACGCTGACAGACACAGCAAACCTTCTTGCCACAGCTCGCATTGATGTGCCATCCTGGATAAGCTGCACTACCTGAGCCACTTGTGTGGGTTGTAGACTCCGTCTCATGCTACCACTAGAGTGAAAGCACCGCCAGCATTCAAAAGTGACCAAAACATCAGCCAGGAAGCATAGAAACTGAGAAGTGGTCTGTGGTCACCACCTGCAGAACCACTCCTTCATTGGGGGTGTCTTGCTAATTGCTTATAGTTTCCACCTGTTGTCTATCCCATTTGCACAACAGCATGTGAAATTGATTGTCACTCAGAGTTGCTTCCTAAGTGGACAGTTTGATTTCACAGAAGTGTGATTGACTTGGAGTTACATTGTGTTGTTTAAGTGTTCCCTTTATTTTTTTGAGCAGTGTATATAGATATATAAAATACAATAATTAAAAAGGTTTAAAAGTGTTTTCTTTCTTTTAATCGTGGAGATATCAAAATGGTATCATTCGATTAGAATTAGTCAAATTAACTCAGTGAGTCTGAAATTGTAGTCGGCAGGTGTTTGGCTTAATTTGCTTGTTCTAACCTGCAGATATGTTATGTTGGAGAATTGTCTTAGTACAAAGAGTTGTTGTATACCAGGGGTACTCAACTAGTTTTATTAAAGGTCCACATACCTGGGTCTGCAGTCAGGTGAAGGTCCGAGCTGAACGCCAACAGTGAAGATGCCATGCGATCATGTGATCCATGCGCGTGGGGCGCTCTGACGTTATAGTGGAGCGCCCCGGGTAAGTCCCAGAATTAGTAATGGCCACATTAGTGCCCCCAGTAAGAATAATGTCCCCATTAGTGCCCCCCTTCTCTGCTTTTGCAAAAAAATAAAATTAGCATTCACCTGGCTGCGGTGAACATTCGCTGCTGACTGCAAGCTCAGGACCGGTGCTCCAACGTGATGACGTCTTGTAGGTCCTGTCTTGAGCTTCTAGTCAGCAGGGAGTGTTCTCCACAGCGTGAGCAAATGGAGGTGGAGGTACCGTAATTTTATTAATTTTTTTACTAGCACAAGTTGCGGTGGAGGTAACGGCTGTACTAACGGGCGTTCCATGATGGAAGCGCTCATTAGTAAGGGTACTTTCACACTTGCAGAAGGACGGATCCGACAGGCTGCTCACCCTGTCAGATCCATCTTGCCACTACTTCGCCGTGAGAGGCCGCCAGACTAAAAGTACTACATGTCCGACTTTTCCGTCTGGCGGCCTCACGCCGTGCACTGCCATGCTGCGCCGTAGCTCCACTCCCGCTATAGTCAATGGGGAGTGGCAGTCCGGCGAAATAGCGGCAGGACGGATCTGACAGGGTGAACAGCCTGTCGGATCCGTCCTGCCGCAAGTGTGAAAGTGCCCTAACAGTCCTTACAGGAAAATTCTGGCACCGGCAAGGGAACTAAAATACCAGCCTTGCTGGTGAACTACTGGCCGGGTGGCAACCCAAGCCACAGAACAGACATATGATAGTTTTGTTCCGCATCCAATTCCCATTATTGGGGGATTGGATGCGGCCCCTTAATTACAATGGGGCCCCAAGAGATGCAGACAGCACACTGTGTGCTGTCTGCATCTTTTTCCGCTCCATTGAAACTAAGGGGTCCGCATCCAATGCCCCAATAATGGGAATTGGATGCGGAACAAAACTATCATGGTTTGATGGGGCTTAATCACTTTATTTAATCAGGTTACCTAAAGAAGATGGCCCAGGGGAGATGGGAACATGACACTGGAGTCAGTGACGTGTTCCCGCCTCTCTGTAGCCCTCTCCACGCACCCCTTACTTTCCAAATGTGACATTTATATCATTGGTGGCAGTGGTGATGTCCCTCCCCTCTCCAGCAGCACGTAAGTGTCCTTTGGAGCTTGAAGCTCCCTTATGTGCTGCCGCTGCTGCAGGGGAGGAGGGACCTGTGAGCGCGCTGAGGGAGAAAGCGCTGGTGCCTGCATGTGGAGGGAGCCGTCTCTCACTGCGCCCCTGGGGCAGGAGGAAGTTTGCCGGTAAGCTCCGCCTCTTGCACGTACCAGAGTGTGCAGG
This sequence comes from Bufo bufo, assembly GCF_905171765.1. Taxonomy (NCBI): domain Eukaryota; kingdom Metazoa; phylum Chordata; class Amphibia; order Anura; family Bufonidae; genus Bufo; species Bufo bufo. The sequence goes on from NC_053390.1 coordinate 63,332,500, forward strand.
AGGAGGAGCGCTATATGTGGAGGGAGCCGGCCTGTCTCACTGCGCTCTGGGACAGGAGGAAGTGCGCCGGTAAGCTCCGCCTCTTGCACGTACCAGAGTGTGCAGGAGGAGGAGCGCTATATGTGGAGGGAGCCGGCCTGTCTCACTGCGCTCTGGGACAGGAGGAAGTGCGCCGGTAAGCTCCTCCTCCTGCACGGCACAGTGTGCAGGAGATAGTGATGGGAAGTTCGGATCTTTTAGGTGAATCGGTTCATTTGAATCAGCTCATTCGGATCAGAATCGGATCTTCGGTTCACTTGGCGAGTCAGACTGCTGAGCTGACTCGCAAGTGAACTGAAGACTCTAGGTGCCGGTGCGCATGCGCAGCTGCTGACTCAGTCAGTGACACTGCAGTGAGTCGGCTCTTCAGCTCTCTGAAGTTGAACTCGTCTCTGATTAGTATTGAGTGAGTCAGGAAGAGTGATTTTTTTATAGTAAAGGGAAGCTGAGGCTGACGTTGGACAGGCGGACAGGAGGAAGCTGTCACTGTGGTGTGCAATGTGAATTGTTGTCTGTTGTGCATTGTTCCCCACAGTGACAACAGTCTGACACTGACAGTAGTACAACCAACCAAGTGAAGTGAAATGTGAATGCACAGGGAAAACTATGTGCTGAACTGTGTCATCTGTCCCCTCTCTTATCTCTCTGCTCCTTATCACTGCTGCAACAAGAGCCGACAGCCTCAGTGTAACCTGTTCTACAGTCTGACTCACAGCCTCAGTGTAACCTGTTCTACAGTCTGACTCACAGCCTCAGTGTAACCTGTTCTACAGGCTGACTCACAGCCTCAGTGTAACCTGTTCTACAGTCTGACTCACAGCCTCAGTGTAACCTGTTCTACAGTCTGACTCACGGCTCTTTTAACTCAATGAATCGAATGAGTCACTGACTGAGTCGGCTCTTTAGGTTCTTGTGACTCATTCCATTCATTTAGACTCCCTGACCCTGCACTACTCCGAGGACTCGCGTCAGAGCTGCTAGACTGTGCTGTGCTTGCCTCGCCCCCTCAGCTCTGGTCGGTGATTGGTTGGTGGGCGGGGAGGGGTGGGGCTGGCAGAAGCAGCTTCCACTCTAGGATCATATTACTGACTCCTCCCGAGTCCCTCCCTCAGGCTCCTGCTCCAGCGTGAGGTGAGCTGAGCGTCTCTGTCAGCATTGCTGTGTGCTGTGACTGAGCTGAGCCGGTTCAAACGGATCGGATCACTCTGAACTGAATCGATTGGAGGAGCGCTCTGAAGGATGGCCGGGGTCCGGACAACTGGCGGCCGCGGTCCGTATTTGGACCGCGGTCCGCCAGTTGAGTACCCCTGTTGTATACTGTAGACTGCAACCAAAATCATTTGTGATTTAAAATTGTAAAAAACGTTGATGCGGTTTGTGTGCGGTTTGTGTGCGTTTTTTTTTTATATTTGTTGTTTTTTGTTTTCCTCATTGTAGTATTAGTGTCTATCTTTCTTTTCAGCATATTTTGCCTGAATTTTATAGTCCATTTCTCAATATACTCCATTGTATACCAGATGAGAGTGTGCCATCACATCTTTGTGAATTGCAACCTGCTGAAAGGTTTGCAAGCAGGTTGCAGTAGCATAATTAATTTGCATGATGAAAACTGGAGTTCTTAAAGGGGATGTCTCACTTCAGCAAATAGCATTCATTATGTAGAGAAAGTTACATAGACGTATAGATTACATACACTTGCACACTGTAGGAAAAAGCGCCAACCTATGTGCGCTACCATGGTCCTGGCCACTAGAGAGGCCGGCACTTTATCCTATAGTGCACAAGCACCGCCACTACTGCTGGATTGTAGGGTGGTTGTAACCATGGAAACGAGCTGTGTATAATGTGATGAAAAAAATGAATCCATGTAGCTTCTTACTTCCTGTGATATTATGTCATTAGATGTGTATATAATGTAGATGTCTATGTAATTTGCTGGGTGGGAGAAGCTATAAACTAGCTGAGCATTGTTAGGGGTGGTGTGGAAGAGAGAGGAGAAGTGCATCATGGGTTTGGAGGGATACAGCAACAGGAAGTGCTACATATAGGATGGGAAGAAACCAGAGGGATTTACAAGGTGGAAACAAGGCGGAAAGCATGTGGAAGATGTACATAAGATAAGCAACTACATGAGCCTAACTGTTCCAGACGATAGTAATTCTCAGAAAACTCCTTTAACAAAATTGACATCTTTCCGTTCAATATTGATATCATGATTCCAAAAATGTATTGTATACCATTACATTTCTCAATTAAACAGTGTCAGTGTACACAATGGTATGAAATGAATAATAATAATACTACTACATATAATTATAATAGCAATAATTATTTTCTTGGGACAACACTGAAGATCTGACACTTTGATACAATGTAAAGTAGTCAGTGTACAGCTTGTATAATAGTGTAAATTTGGTGTGCCCTCAAAATAACTCAACAGACAGCCATTAATGTCTAAACCGCAGGTAACAGTAAATGAGTACACCCCTAAGTGAAAATGGCCAAATTGTGCCCAAAGCGTCGGTATTTTGTGTGGCCGTCATTATTTTCCAGCACTGCCTTAACTCTCGGGCTTGGAGTTCACTAGAGCTTCACAGGTTTCCACTGGAATCCTCTTCCACGCCTCCATGACGACATCCCGTAGCTGGTGGATGTTAGAGACCTTGCACTCCTTTACCTTCCGTTTGAGGATGCCCCACAGATGCTCAATAGGGTTTAGGTCTGGAGACATGCTTGGCCAGTCCAGCACCTTTACCCTCAGTTTCTTTAGCAAGTCAGTAGTCGTCTTGGAGGTGTTTGGGGTTATCATGTTAGAATACTGTCCTGCGGCCCACTTTCTAAAGGGAGAGGATCATGCTCTGCTCCAGTATGTCACAGTACATATTGCATTCATGGTTCCCTCAATGAACTGCAGCTCCCCACAGCCAGCACCACTCATGCAGCCCTAAACCATGACTTCCACCACCATGCCTGACTGTAGGCAAGACACACTTGTCTTTGTACTCCTTACCTGGTTGTTGCCACACACGCTTGACACCATCTGAACCAAATTTGTTTATTTTGGTCTCATCATACTACAGTACATGATTCCAGTAATCCATGCCCTTAGTTTGCTTGTCTTCAGCAAACTGTTTGCGGGTTTTCCTCTGAATTATCTTTACAAGAGGCTTCCTTCTGGGATGACAGCCATGTAGACCAATTTGACCAGTGTGTGGCATATGGTCTGAGCACTGACAGGCTGACGCGCCACCACTTTAACCTCTATAGCAATTCTGGTAGCACTCACACCACCTCTGCATATAACGGTGAGCACGTGCTCAATTCTTTGGTGGACCTTCGCGAGGCCTGTTCTGAGTGGAACCTCTCTTGCTAAACCACTGTATGGTTTTGGCCATCGTGCTGCAGCTCAGATTCAGGGAGTTGACAATCTTCTTATAGCTTAGGCCATCTTTATGTAGAGATGGAGAGCAACTATTCTTTTTTTCAACTAAGAGATTTCTTTGCCATGAGGAGCCATGTTGAACTTCCAGTGACCAGTATGAGTTTGAGAGTGATAACACCAAATTTAACATGCCTGCTCCCCATTCACACCTGAGACCTTGTAACACTAATGAGTCACATGACACCGGGGAGAGAAACTGGCTAATTGGGCACAATTTGGCCATTTTCACTTAGGGGTGTACTGACTTTTGTTGCCACCAGTTTAGACATTAATGACTGTGTGTTCAGTTATTTTGAGGGCACGCCAAATTTACACTGTTATATAAATTGTACACTGACTACTTTATATATAAAAAGACACATATGCATGTTTTTCTCAATATCTGACATGAAATCAGAATAAACCTTTCCTGTTTTTGGTCAATTAGGATTACCATAATTATTATTATTTGCCAAATGCCAGAATAATGAGAGAGAGAGAATGTTTTAAGGCATTTTTATTACTTTCTGCAAAGTCAAAAGTTTGAATACATTTCATAAATATTTGGTACCATTGCCCTTAAACTGTATGACTTGGGTCAAACATTTTGAATATCCTTCCACAACCCTCTCACAATAGTTGGTTAGATTTTGGGCCCATTCCTCCTGACAAAACTGGTGTAACTAAGCCATGTTTGTTGGTCGCCTTGCTCGCACCTGCCTTTTGAGCTTTGCCCATACATTTTCAATAGGATTGAGATCAGGGATTTGTGATGGCCACTCCAAAACATTGACTTTGTTATCCTTAAGCATCTTTGTAGCCAATTTGGCAGTATGCTTCGGGTCATTGTCCATTTGGAAGACCCATTTCCGCCCAAGCTTTAACTTACTGGCTGATGTCTTGAGATGTTGCTTCAGTATTTCCACATAATCTTCTTTCCTCACAATGTCATCAATTTTGTGAAGTGCACCAGTCCCTCCTGCTGCAAAACAACCCCACAACATGATGCTGCCACCCCTGTGTTTCACAGTTGGGATGGTGTTCTTAGGCTTCCAAGCTTCTCCCTTTTTCCTCCAAACGTAACGATGGTCATTATAGCCAAAAGTAAAATTTTAGTTTTGTCAGACCACAGGACATGTCTCTAAAATGTAGGTGTTCCTGTGTGCATTTGTAAACATTAATCTTGCTTTTTATGTTTCTTTTGGAGTAATGGCTTCTTCCTGGCAGAGTGGCCTTTTAGCCCATGTTGATACAGTACTCGTTTCACTGTGGATATTGACACAATCTTACTAGCTTCCGCCATCATCTTCACAAGGTCTTTTGCTTTGGTTCTTGGGTTAATATGCACATGTCGGTACAACAAAAGCTAGAAGGCTGAGCATATAGTGATTGGCTCGGCCAGTTCCTCCCAAAATGCAAATACAAAAGTACTGATCCCCTATGGGACAAAGGGGGTAAAACGCAACATTTAATAATAATCATTATAAAATATCCGCGCTGAAACACAGGTGGAACCTTCAAAATCAATCAATAAAACAGCCCGGGGTGGGCCTATACAAACATACACTGAATGGTGCCAGTATGTAATAAATAAGGAACGCTCTCACCCATCAATGGCTGTGCAGGTTGGTGGTCAAATCTCTTCCAGTGGGATGGGCTTCAAAGCGATGGATTTCCCAATTTGATGGAGATAAAATATCCCATAGGCTGTAGTACCATTCAGGAAAAAATGCCAATAGTGAACTTTAGCGTAGATAGGAAACGGGAGAATAAATCCTTAATACGCTCTATCCAGGGGGAAGGTACTAATATCACCCTGCCTATCTGTACAAAATACTTGCCCGCAAGGGGCGACCCCGTCCGGATACCTTTCCCTGATCCCGGGCAGTATCCCTAGTACACCCTACTGGAGCTAAACTCCCTACGTGTCATGTTTTGTTCCACATGAACTCATCAGGGGAGATGTACAACAATGGTAGCAAACACAAAAAGAGCTTGCTGGGAAAAAAAAGAGGGGTAAACGTAAATGATGAATTGGCAGTGGTTGGAGCTTTCACCTAAAAAACTGGGAACTAAAAAACACCACCCAAATACCACTAATCGCCAGTATGCCGACACACCAAGCAAGCTCTTTTTGTGTTTGCTACCATTGTTGTACATCTCCCCTGATGAGTTCATGTGGAACGAAACGTGACACGTCAGGATTTTACCTCCAGTAGGGTGTACTAGGGATACTGCCTGGGATTAGCGAAAGGTATCCGGACGGCATTGACAGGCCTCATATATGAAGGAAGGTACGTGTCTCCGTGAATGGTGCAGGAAACCGATTAGAGGAGATGCATATCATGGTTTTCTGTGTGCCACCTGAGAAGTGTCGCCAAGGTGTCCGGCCTTGGTGGAGTAAAAGTCATTAGCTTGGGCGTCCACTAGGATAGATAGTGAATGCTCTTGTTAACTAGAATAGCTGGTTTCAGTTAATCCGGGCCTGGTTTTTACTGGAAATAAGAAAAGAGCTGGGTGGGTGCTTATTATCCACAATGCACTCCGGGTTTCACAGGTGGCCCATGTCCACGGTTGTGATTTAAAGTCAGCAGCGAGAAGCAGGGTGTGTCTGTATGAGTGAGAGGCTTACAGATCACAGAGCGCAAGTCGTGTGTGAAGCAGCACTGGCCTGAGTACGGATCTAAGGGAGACCCGAGCCTGCATTACTTATTTCGGTTGTTATGGACTGACTACCTGACCAGGCTGCGATCCAGCTTTACTGAACTGTAAGTTGGCTGGAACAATTAATAAACCGTATTGAAGTGACTTTGTTGTGTCCCTGCCATTCTTCAACACTGGTCATAGGAGCCCACGTCATTAACATATATATAAGAAGGCAAAGGGTAGTCACACAAAATATTAGGTTTATATTTCTCTTCTGTACTTTCACTTTGCATTTTGTTAACTGACTTTTAACATTTGTATTTTTCTATTTTTGAAAGCATTCTTGCTTTTCAGCATTTTTCCTACAAAACAGTGCTTCTACAGTATCCGCCCCTTTAACAATGACCTCCACACTACCCGCCCTTTAACATTGACCTCCACAGTGGCCGCCCCTTTAACATTGACCTTCAGTGTCTGCCCCTTTAACAGTGCCTGCCCCTCTTACAATGACCTCCACAGTGCCTGCCCCTTTAACAGTGACTTCCCCAGTGCCCACCCCTTTAGCATTGACCACCCCTTTAACAGTGACCTTCATAGTGGCCGCCCCGTTACCAGTGACCGCCCCTTTAGCATTGATCACCCCTTTAATTGTGACCTTCATAGTGGCCGCCCCTTTAACAGTGACCTTCACAGTGCCCGCCCCTTTAACAGTGACTTTCACAGTGCCTGCCCCTTTAACAGAGACCTCCACAGTGCCCGCCCCTTTAAAAGTGACTTTCACAATGACCACCCCTTTAACAGTGACTTTTACAGTGACCGCCCCTTTAACAGAGACTTTCACAGTGACCGTCCCTTTAACAATGACTTTTACAGTGCCTGCCACTTTACCAGTGACTTTCACAGTGACCGCCCCTTTAACAGTGACTTTCACAGTGACCGCCCTTTTAACAGTGACTTTCACAGTGACCGCCCCTTTAACAGTGACTTTCCCAGTGACCGCCCCTTTAACAGTGACTTTCCCAGTGACCGCCCCTTTAACAGTGACTTTCACAGTGACCGCCCCTTTAACAATGACTTTTACAGTGCCTGCCACTTTACCAGTGACTTTCACAGTGACCGCCCCTTTAACAGTGACTTTCACAGTGACCGCCCTTTTAACAGTGACTTTCACGGTGACCGCCCCTTTAACAGTGACTTTCACAGTGACCTCCCCTTTAACAGTGACTTGAACAGTGACCGCCCCTTTAACAGTGACCTCCCCTTTAACAGTGACTTGAACAGTGACCGCCCCTTTAACAGTGACTTTCACAGTGGCCACCCCTTTAACAGTGACTTTCACAGTGATCGTCCCTTTAACAGTGACTGCCACTTTAACATTAACTTTCACAGTGACCGCCCCTTTAACAGTGGCCGCCCCTTTAACAGTGACTTTCACAGTGGCCGCCCCTTTAACAGTGACTTTCACAGTGACCGCCCCTTTAACAGTGACTTTCACAATGACCTCCCCTTTAACAGTGACTTGAACAGTGACCGCCCCTTTAACAGTGACTTTCACAGTGACCGCCCCTTTAACAGTGACTGCCCCTTTAACTTTGACTTTCACAATGGCCGCCCCTTTAACATTGACTTTCACAGTGACCGCCCCTTTAACAGTGACTTTCACAGTGACCGCCCCTAAAAACAGTGACTTTCACAGTGCCCGCCCCTTTAACAGGGACCTTCATAGTGCCTGCCCCTTTAATAACAGTGACCTTCACAGTGCCCGCTTATTTAAAAACAGTGACCTCCACAGTGCCCGCCCATTTAATAACGGTGACCTCCACTGTGCCCGCCCCTTTAAAAACAGTGACCTCCAGATTTGCCTGTCCCTTTAACCAGTAAAGAAAAATGGCTGGGTTGTTATGGAAACCTGGAGTAAAACTGTGTTTATAGCAGTTGGGATTTGAAGAGAAAGACTTGCAGGCTTGTATTGGGGGGGGGCTAATTTTTTGGGAATATCTCAGGAACTGTACGTCCTAAAGAGCTGAGACCCGGTCTAAAACCTTCCCGGACACCTGATGTACCTGTGCGCCACATTTGGTGAAGATCGGTCCAGTCGTTTGGTCGCGCATAAAGAACGTCCAGACAGACAGATGTCTAGACAGACAGACAGAAACTCTTTTTTATATATATGAGATATATATTCACTGAATACAATATGTAGATGGCAGGGTATTGCATTAACTTTTTATGTAATCACTTTTCGTGACTTACTGTACGACTAAATCTGTCAGTGAGAAGTAGGGCCACACATTATTCCCTTTCCTTAGGTTTTTTTTATTTGAAAACTTTTTCCATAGCCTAAAGTATAAAAAAATAAATTAAAATAAGGGTCAGGATGATATTACCACTGACCTGCGATAATTACATCTAGGCCATCAGTTATTGTAGCGCTATTCCCATGGTAATGTCTGTGCTGAAGAGATAGAATGATACCAGCATAATGGTGTTTCATGTGCTAATGAGGCAATTATTGCCGGTCATCACCCAGTGAATGAAAAACTTGACAAACATTTCCGTGTCCAAAAATATTAAATGCTGTGCCATTTACTAAATAATGCTCTGTTCTGTTAATGAGCGTACCTATGACCTGTATCCAGGCGTGAGAGACCGCTCATTTGTTTCCCTGTGTATGATTAACATTTCTAAATGACTGATCATTCTATGAAATCCAGAGTTGGGGGAGGGGCACCGAATAGGCCTCACCAGCATTTAACCTTAAACCTCTGATTTTTGGATGTAAATAAGAGATTCTGGTGGAATTGTTTAATCTTTTTTTCAAGTCAGTGTTATATTGCTGAACATGGAACGCGTTATTTGTATCCATTATAGTGAAATAATTGATCTAGTGGAGGACTTGTTCACATAAAGTACTAGGACAAGAGCCACTGTTATGCAAGCGGGTGTGGACCCACTGCGCCACCGACTGGCTATACCTGTGATGGCTAACCTCTGGCACTCCAACTATGGTAAAACTACACTACAACTCCTAAGATGCAAACTTGCTTAGCAGTTTTCAGAACTCCGTAGAAATGAATGGAGCATGCTGGGAGTCGTAGTTTCGCCACAGCTGGAATTCTGGAGGTTGGCCATCGCTTGGCTATACCCAGGAGGAGCTTGAGTAAGTAACTACCTGGTCTTCAATAGAGCCTCTGATGGTGAGGATAGGCTTGGGCCGTTAGAGTATTTATCAGGTGCCACTCCAGAGCAGACCCGAGTCAGTGGCAGGTGACCAGGGGGTCAGAGATACCAGTGAAAGCACCAAGAGGAAGGATGTGGTCAGGAAGTCCGAAGTCAGGGCAGGCAGCAATCAAGCAAAGTCCGTTAAATCAAGAAGCAGGGTCCGGTACACAGAAAAGCAGGAACTTCCAGAATACCTTCACACTAGTAACTAGATAAGCTAGCAACCAAGATTGCTCAGGCGCCTTCCTGGGGCAGGAAGCGACTTTAAATACTTCCTGTTATACTTTCTTAGGCTGGGGCGCTAGAGGGCGTGTATGTGCCGCCTCTGCACGCCTCAACAAACAGTACAGGACTTAAGCAGGACGTAAGCTCTGGCATGGAGCACAGATACAACAGTTAGGCTGGGTTCACACCTGAGCGTTTTACAGCGCGTTCCTACGCGCTGTAAAACGCTCAACAGGCAAAAAAAAATGTTTCCCTATGGGCATGGTTCTCACCTGAGCGTTTTACAGCGCGTACGAACGCGCTGTAAAATGCCCTACACCCCAAGAAGTACAGGAGCTTCTTTGGGACGCATTGTCGCGCGTAACACCTCTGTTTTTCATTGTACGCCTCTGTGGTCAACAGCAAGAACGCGCGTACGACGCGCGTTTCCAAAATACAAAAACGCCCCAAAATTCGCCTCAAAAACGCCCAATAAAAGCGCCTGTAAACAGCCCTTATCGAATACGCTCAGGTGTGAACCCAGCCTTAAGCTACCTACTGGCTGCCCTTGTCAGAATGGTGCATGGCAGCAGGAGGGAAAGAGGGAGCCTGGAGCCCGTGCCCACAGGTAGGGCCAGCAACTCCAGCACAGACCGCTGGGCTAATAGCCATGAAATGACATGACGAATAAAAGTTAATGGAAAGGTTTAAATTGAAATTTATATAGTTCAAAGAGCAGAGTTCCCCAGCAGCACAAAGTATTTCAGGAGTCTCCAACCTGTTCACTTGTAGGATTGTAAATAGGTAGTAATTAAATCAGAGCAACTGGAATTGTTGCATTTTTTCTTGAAGACATATTGCTAGTTATCCAGCTGGCTTTCTCATTTCGAATGATTTGTACAAGGAATCTTCGTCATTAAATACTGGTAACTCGTGTAAATATTGGATGACAGAGCGAAATGTCAGAGAGAAAAACAGATCTATTGTCATATTGATTTGCTTTAAGATAGTCATACTCAATAGATACGTGTCAGCTGAACCTACTGATATCAGCAAACCATCTAATGCATATAGGGAGGAGGGTGTTCAAGAGAAATAGCTGTTGGATAAACAAGTGTTCAATTAACATCTATCTATCCATCTTAGGCCTCTTTCACACTTGCGTTGTTGGGATCCGGCATGCACTTCCGTTGCCGGAGGTGCCTGCCGGATCCGGAAAAACGCAAGTGTACTGAAAGCATTTGAAGACGGAACCGTCTTCCAAATGCTTTCAGTGTTACTATGGCACCCAGGACGCTATTAAGGTCCTGGTTGCCATAGTAGGAGCGGGGAGCGGGGGAGAGGTATACTTACAGTCCGTGCGGCTCCCGGGGCGCTCCAGAATGACGTCAGAGCGCCCCATGCGCATGGATGACGTGATTACATGGATCACGTGATCCATGCGCTTGGGGCGCCCTGACGTCACTCTGGAGCGCCCGGGGAGCCGCACGGACGGTAAGTACACTGCTCCCCCGCTCCCCACTACACTTACCATGGCTGTCAGGACTTTAGCGTCCCGGCAGCCATGGTAACCACTCTGAAAAAGCTAAATGTCGGCTCCGGCAATGCGCCGAAACGACGTTTAGCTTAAGGCCGGATCCGGATCAATGCCTTCCAATGGGCATTAATTCCGGATCCGGCCTTGCGGCAAGTGTTCCGGATTTTTGGCCGGAGCAAAAAGCGCAGCATGCTGCGGTATTTTCTCCGGCCAACAAACGTTCCGTACCGGAACTGAAGACATCCTGATGCATCCTGAACGGATTACTCTCCATTCAGAATGCATTAGGATAATCCTGATCAGGATTCTTCCGGCATAGAGCCCCGACGACGGAACTCTATGCCGGAAGACAAGAACGCAGGTGTGAAAGAGCCCTTAAGTGTATGTTGGTCGATAGCATGCCAAACAATTACCACCTGCACAGTCAAAGCCCTCCAGATAGAGTACACAGTTGTGTATATGATAGCAAAAAAATCTGTTATAATGTATGACTGACCGAGAATTCACCCAATCAATGGCGCCAGACAAGAGTTTTAGCCAACATTTGTCTTTTCTATAGGAGTCCTGTGTAAAACCATAGTTTTGTAGACAATATCAGCTCGGCTACATCTATATATTTGTTTCCTTCTTTCTACAAAAGGCTCAACAGGTAAATAATCTGTACCCGTCAGAAGCAACAAAGTCAGCAGGAGTTACACACTATTGCACAAATAAGAGAACTGCTTCACTTGCACCATAGAGATCATCTACAGGTCTCAATAAATTAGAATATCATCAAAAAGTTATTTATTTCAGTAATTCAGTTCAAAAAGTGAACCTAATATTCTTTTACATTCATTACACACATTCTTTTAAAGTTGATGATTATGGCATACTCGGTGCTCGACTTGTCTGTCTGTCGGTCATGTGACGCTGGCAATGTAACATGACCCTTACTCCCCACTATAAATACAGGCAACCTGCTGGCTACAGGTTGCCTGTGATTTTGGTCCCTTAGGCTGTGTATTATTATTGTTATTTAGCTTACCTTTGGATTTGACCCTTGATCTGCTTCCTGACACCTCTTCTGCCTGCTCCCTGAACCTTGACGCTACCTCTCGGATTTTGACCTCGGCTTGCTTTTGGATTTTGGCTTTGCCTCTTCTCTTGTACCTACGTGACCTCCTGAACTGACCCCGGCTAGTTGACCCGTCTCGCTCTTCCGTTTTTGGTGGTACCTTGCTTGTTCCACCTCTCTGTCCGCTCGAGTGCTACCTCTCATTGGCTGTCCGCTTCCCTGCTGTCTCTATCTCTCTGCTTGCACTTATTCAGGTCAGGGACTGTCGCCCAGTTGCGCCCCATCACCTAGGGCGGGTGGTGCAAGTAGGCAGGGACAGGGGACCGGGTGGCAGCTCAGGGGGTGCACCTCCGTTCTATCTTTATACCCGTGACGCTACTCTGTGACAATCAGCCTGTAGCACTGCTGTGTTATGGAAGCCCAGGTTGCTTTGCTAGTGGCCTTTAGCTCGTCTGTATTGGGTCTGGAGTCTGGTGTCATCTCCCTCTTGACAATACTCCATCGATTCTCTATGGGATTTAGGTCCGGTGAGTTTGCTGGCCAATTAAGCACAGTAATACAGTGGTTATTAAACCAGATATTGGTACTTTTGGCAGTGTGGGCAGGTGCCAAGTACTGCTGGAAAATGAAGTCAGCATCTCCATAAAACTTGCCAGCAGAGGGAAGCATTAAGTTCTTTAAAATTTCCTGGTAGATGGGTGCACTGGGTGCAATTTGATATAACACAGTAAACCAACACCGGCAGATGGCATGGCTCCCCAAACCATCACTGACTGCGAAAAAACTTCACACTGGACCTCAGGCAACTTGGATTGTGTGTCTCTCCACTCTTGCTCCAGACTCTGGGACCTTGTTTTCCCAAATGAAATGCAAAATTTACTTTCATCTGAGCTCTGAGCAACAGTCCAGTCCTTTTTCTCCTTAACCAGGTATGACGCTTCTAACTTTGTCTTTGGGTCATGAGTGATTTAACCCAAGGAATGTGACAGTTGTAGCCCATGTCCTGGATACGTCTGTGTGTGGTGACTCCAGCCACAGTCCACTCCTTGTGAATCTCCCCCACATTCTTGAATGGCCTTTTCTTGACAATTCTTTCAAGGCTGCAAGGCTGCAATTATCCCTGATGATTGTGTACCCTTTTCTACCACACATTTCCTTCCATTTTACTTTCCATTAATATGTTTGGATACAGCACTCTGTGAAAAGCCAGCTTCTTTACCAATGACCTTTTGTGGCTTACCCTCCTTGTGGAGGGTGTCAATGACTGTCACCTGGACAACTGTTAAGTCAGAAGTCTTCCCCATTGATGTGTGGTCTACTGACCAGACTGAGGGACAATTTATAGGCTTAGGAAACCTTTGCAGCTGTTTTATGTTGATTAGCTGATTAGAGTGTGACACCATGAGTCTACAATATTTAACTTTTTCACAATTTTTTTTTTTCTGAGATGCTGACTTTTGGGTTTTCATAAGCTTTAAGCTATAATCATCAACATTAAAATACTAAACTTTTGAAATAGATCACTCTGTGTGTAATTCTATATACAGTACAGACCAAAGGTTTAGACACCTTCTCATTCAAAGAGTTTTCTTTATTTTCATGACTATGAAAATTGCAGATTCACACTGAAGGCATCAAAACTATGAATTAACACATGTGGCTAGGGCTACACGACGACATGTGTCGCGCGACAATAAGTTGCACGACACATAGGGCACAACTACACTAAATGTGTACAATGCTACAATGTTGCGTGACAATTTTTATAATGATAGGCTATAGTGTTGCTTTGCGACATGTGACATGCTGCGACTGCGACGCGACAGTCACAGAAAAATCCATCTTGGATGGAATCTTTGCGACTATCATGTCGCAGTCGCAGCATGTCACATGTCGCAGTGCAACACTATAGCCTATTATTATAAAAATTGTTAAGACAAAATGTCGCGCGACACATGTCGTCGTGTAGCCCTAGCATTAAAGGGGCAGGGCACTGTGGAGGTCACTGTTAAAGAGGTGTTTACTGTGGATGTTACTGTTAAGGGGGCAGGCCGCTGTGTAGGTCACTGTTAAAGGGGCGGACACTGTGGAGGTCACTGTGAAAGGGGCGGACACTGTGGAGGTTACTCTTAAAGGGGCAGGGGCCGCTATTAACCTCTTAAGGACACATGACGTACCAGTACATCATGATGTCCTGGTACTTAAGGACACATGACGTACCGGTACGTCATGAATGGTTCCGATCACTGCCACTCGGCCGGCGGTGATCGGAACCCGGTGCCTGCTCAAATCATCGAGCAGGCACCTGGGGCAAATGCGTCGGGGGGTCCTGTGACCCCCCCATGTCGGCGATCGCAGAAAACCGCAGGTCAATTCAGACCTGCGGTTTTCTGCGTTTCCGGGATATTCGGGTCTCTGAAGACTCAATAACCCGGAACAGGATGGTGATGGTGGTGTGATTTCACTTTACCAATCACCATCCAGCGATCCTGAGTGGTGATGGTGACATCACCACTCAGGATCGCTTTCTGATTGGTCTGTGGGCGGTCCGGCGGCAAATTCAAAAGAGGCAGGCGCTCCTCTCCTCCTCCTTTTGTGTTCCGGACCCGGAGGAGAGAGGAGCTGCCTGCACGTGTGTCTGCCAGCACCCCCAGGACCCGATCTGTGCCCCCAGGACCCGATCTGTGCCCCCAGGACCCGATCTGTGCCCCAGCACCCCCCATCAGGTACATAGGGACAGCACAGGGAAAGTTTGGTTTAGGCAGGGAAAAAAAAGGGAAAGTTAGTTTGTGAACTTTTATTGCATCACCCTAAGTTAGGGTGTCTGGGGTCCACAGCACAGCTGTGTGACCCTAGACCCCCCAGGGGTGCTGCCACTTCACCCCCCCCACCCCCTGCCCCCCCCCACCTTTTTTGGGGTGCATTTTTTTTTTTTTCTTTTTTGGTGTACGCTGACTGTGGCCGGCACTTAGTGTCCGGCCGCTGTTAGCGCATCGCACACCTCACCGCTGATCAACTTCGGACGGTTGATCAGCGGTTTTGAATTATTTTTTTCACATTTTTTGCCCTTTTTTTAGTTAGTTGTTTTTTTTTTTTTCTGTTAGTTTTAGGGTTAAGTCCGCGAACACCCGTGCCCCCACACACACGCACACAAAATAAAGAGTTACACACACGCACATATACACGCAGACACACACTCCCCTATGGCCCGCCGGACGTTCTCGGCTGAGGAGGCATACGCCCAGCTTGACTCTGACTCCGAGAGTCCCAGTGAGGATGAGGATGACCCCACATTCCTGTTGTCATCCGCGTCCTCCTCATCATCTAGCGATGATGATGAGCCCCCAAGGCGGCGGAGACGCCGCCAGGCGGAGCAAGGGGACCGCCATGTTAGGGACCCTGTGGCCCAGCCTGGTACGAGCAGCTCTGGGGCTCGTACTGGTTTCCCGGCCCACCAGTTAAATCCACCGGAGCCCCCTGCCGGTGAACTTGTCTGGTGTAGCCCAGAGCGATACGAGCCTGTGATTCCTGATTTTGTAGGCCAATCAGGAATCCAGATTTCCACAGTGGGCTACACTGAATATGACTTTTTTTGTCATTTTTTCAGTGACCCACTGGTAAATCTGATGGTGGAGCAGACGAATCTGTACGCCCAACAGTTCGTCGCTCAACACCCGGGCTCCTTTTTGGCCAGGCCCGGTGGCTGGACGCCGGTCAGTGCAGCCGAAATGAGGACATTTTGGGGCCTCGTGCTGCATATGGGCCTGGTCAAGAAACCCAGTGTCAGGCTGTACTGGAGTGGGGACGTCCTATACCAGACCCCACTTTACAGTACAGCCATGACACGCTCCTTGTTTGAGGCCATCCGGAAATGTCTGCATTATTCCGATAATGCAGCATGTCCACCCCGAGGTGATCCTGCCCATGACCGTCTGTATAAGATACGGCCGGTCATAAATCACTTTGGGGCCAAATTCATGGAGGCCTATGTACCTGGAAGGGAGGTCGCAGTTGATGAGTCTCTCATTGCGTTCAAGGGGAGACTCATTTTCCTCCAGTATGTGCCCTCCAAGCGGGCGAGGTATGGCGTAAAGCTATACAAAATTTGTGAGAGTACCTCAGGGTACACTTACAAATTTCGTATATACGAGGGGCGAGATTCCCGGATTCAACCACCAGAATGTCCCCCCACTCTGGGTGTTACCGGGAAACTTGTGTGGGACCTTATGTACCCACTGCTGGATAAGGGTTACCACCTGTACGTGGATAACTTTTATACCAGTTTCCCCTTGTTCCAGTCCCTTGCCGCCAGATCCACGTTCGCTTGTGGGACCGTGCGGAAAAATCAACGCGGCCTCCCTGCCCTCCCCCTCCAGGTACCTATCCCCAGGGGTGAGACCCGTGCCCTTACCACTGGAAACCTGTTGCTGGTCAGGTATAAGGACAAGAGGGATGTCCTTATGCTGTCCACAATTCATGGTAACGGCATCACCCCTGTCCCTGTGCGAGGTACCGCGGCAACGGTCCTCAAGCCCGATTGTATCGTCGCCTACAATCGGTATATGGGAGGAGTTGATCTCTCGGATCAAGTCCTCAAGCCATATAACGCCATGCGCAAAACCCGGACATGGTACAAAAAAGTTGCGGTCTACTTGGTGCAGGTTGCCATATACAACTCTTTTGTACTATCCCGAAGCGCTGGCAGCACAGGGACATTCCTGCAGTTCTATGAGGCAGTCCTCATGGCCCTGATCTTTTCGGACTGGGAAAGAGCAGGCCGGAGTACCTCGGGAACTGTAGGTGCCCGGATCGTCCCTGGCCAACACTTTCCAGGTGTGGTCCCCCATACTGGAAAGAAGGGACGAACCCAAAAAAGGTGCAGAGTGTGTCACAGGAGGGGGATACGGACGGACACCACTACTCAATGTGACACGTGCCCCGATCATCCGGGCCTCTGCATTATTGGTTGCTTCAGGGAGTATCACACTTCCATGGAGTACTAAATTTATATCCCAATTTAGCACTGACATCGGAAAAAAAAACTGGTTCTCAGACTTGAGACACCCAAAAAAACTAAAATAATTTATTAAAAGTAGACATATTAGGTATTGCCGCGTCGGTAATAATCTCCTCTATAAAAATACCCCATGACCTAACCCCCCAGATTAACACGGTCAAGAAAAAAAAAAAAAAAAAGGTGCAAAAAACGCAATTTTTGGCACTTTTCCATTTCAATACGTTTTTTCCGGTAACAAAACGAGGGTTAACAACCAAACAAAAGTTAAAATTTATTACCCTGATACTGCAGTTTACAGAAATGCCACATTTGTGGTCGTAAACTGCTGTATCAGTAAAAGGGAGGCCGCAAAAGGAAAGGACCGACATGGTTTCTGAAAGGCCGATTTTGATGGCCTTTTTTATTGACACCATGTCCCTTTTGAAGCCCCCCTGATGCCCCCCTAGAGTAAAAACTCCCTAAAAGTGACCCCATCTAAGAAACTACACCCCTCAAGGTATTCAAAACTGATTATACAAACTTTATTAACCCTTTAGGTGTTTCTTAACAGTTAATGGCAAATGAAGATGAAATTTCAGAATTTCAATTTTTGGTAACCTTGCCTCACAAAAATGTAATATAGAGCAACCAAAAATCATATGTACCCTAAAAATAGTCCCCCAAAAAATGCCACCTTATCCCCTAGTTTCCAAAATGGGGTCACTTTTAGGGAGTTTCGACTCCAGGGGTACAGTCTTGTTTGGCTGTTAACCCTTGCTTTGTTAGTGGAAAAAATGGGTTAAAATGGAAAATTAGCCAAAAAAATGAAATTCTCAAATTTCATCCCCATTTGCCAATAACTCTTGTGCAACACCTAAAGGGTTAACGACGTATGTAAAATCAGTTTTGAATACCTTGAGGGGTGTAGTTTCTTAGATGGGGTCACTTTTAGGGAGTTTCTACTCTAGGGGTGCATCAGGGGGCTTCAAATGGGACATGGTGTAAATAAACCAGTCCATAAAAATCAGCCCTCCAAAAACCAAACGGCGCACCTTTCACTCTACGCCCCGCTGTGTGGCCGTAAGGTAGTTTACGGCCACATATTGGGTGTTTCTGTAAACGGCAGAGTCAGGGAAATAAAGATACAGTCTTGTTTGGCTGTTAACCCTTGCTTTGTTAGTGGAAAAAATGGGTTAAAATGGAAAATTTGGCAAAAAAATGAAATTTTCAAATTTCATCCCCATTTGCCAATAACTCTTGTGCAACACCTAAAGGGTTAACGACGTATGTAAAATCAGTTTTGAATACCTTGAGGGGTGTACTTTCTTAGATGGGGTCACTTTTAGGGAGTTTCTACTCCAGGGGGGCATCAGGGGGGTTGAAACAGGACACGGTGTAAATAAACCGGTCCATAAAAATCAGCCCTCCAAAAACCAAACGGCGCACCTTTCACTCTACGCCCCGCTGTGTGGCCGTACAGTAGTTTACGGCCACATATTGGGTGTTTCTGTAAACGGCAGAGTCAGGGCAATAAAGATACAGTCTTGTTTGGCTGTTAACCCTTGCTTTGTTAGTGGAAAAAATGGGTTAAAATGGAAAATTAGCCAAAAAAATGAAATTCTCAAATTTCATCCCCATTTGCCAATAACTCTTGTGCAACACCTAAAGGGTTAACGACGTATGTAAAATCAGTTTTGAATACCTTGAGGGGTGTAGTTTCTTAGATGGGGTCACTTTTAGGGAGTTTCTACTCTAGGGGTGCATCAGGGGGCTTCAAATGGGACATGGTGTAAATAAACCAGTCCATAAAAATCAGCCCTCCAAAAACCAAACGGCGCACCTTTCACTCTACGCCCCGCTGTGTGGCCGTAAGGTAGTTTACGGCCACATATTGGGTGTTTCTGTAAACGGCAGAGTCAGGGCAATAAAGATACAGTCTTGTTTGGCTGTTAACTCTTGCTTTGTTAGTGGAAAAAATGGGTTAAAATGGAAAATTAGACAAAAAAATGAAATTCACAAATTTCATCCCCATTTGCCAATAACTCTTGTGCAACACCTAAAGGGTTAACGACGTATGTAAAATCAGTTTTGAAAACCTTGAGGGGTGTAGTTTCTTAGATGGGGTCATTTCTATTATGTAAGCCTCGCAAAGTGACTTTAGACCTGAACTGGTCCCTAAAAATTTAGTTTTTGTAAATTTCTGAAAAATTTCAAGATTTGCTTCTAAACTTCTAAGCCTTATAACATCCCCAAAAAATAAAATATCATTCCCAAAACAATTCAAACATGAAGTAGACATATGGGGAATGTAAAGTCATCACAATTTTTGGGGGTATTACTATGTATTACAGAAGTAGAGAAACTGAAACTTTGAAATTTGCTAAATTTTTCCAAATTTTTGTTAAATTAGGTATTTTTTGTTGCAAAAAAAAATTATTTTTTGACTTCATTTTACCAGTGTCATGAAGTACAATATGTGACGAAAAAACAATCTCAGAACGGCCTGGATAAGTCAAAGCGTTTTAAAGTTATCAGCACTTAAAGGGACTCTGGTCAGATTTGCAAAAAATGGCCTGGTCCTAAAGTGTAAAAAGGCTGTGTCCTTAAGGGGTTAAAAGGCCAACTGCTGTGGAGGTCACTGCTAAGGCAGCATGGTACTGTGAGGTCACTGTTAAGGGAGCGGAGTACTGTGGAGGTCACTGTTAAGGGGGCGGGCCCACGAGGAGGTCACTGTGAAAGGAGTGGGGTGCTGTGAAACTCACTGTTAAAGGGGCGGGCTGCTATGAAGGTCAAAGTTAAGGGGATGGGCTGCTGTGGAGGTCTAATTTTAAAGTGGCGTTGCACTGTGAGGGGTCAGTGTTAAGGGTTGGGGGACTGCGGAGTTCACTGTTAAAGGGGCGGGATGCTGTAGATGTCACTGTTATGGGGATACTGTCTATATATTTTAACGACACACACAAACAATAAATGAAATAGATGAAATATACCCGTGTGAAGCCGGGTCCTTCTGCTAGTGAATCTATATAATATACTGTATAATGTCTTCAATTGAATTACTGAAATAAATTAACTTTTGATGATATTATAATTTATTGAGATGCACCTGTATACTCTGAGACAGTGTTAGTACCCTGAAACCTTGGGAGATGTCAGGGACTAATTGGCTCGGTGGGCCGATGGCCATTTTGTTCTAAGCTTGTTGAGCCAAAAGCAGAGGATCCACAGTGAGTATCCAGAGTCCTGTTTAGATGGAATAAGAAACAAATGAATTCTAGGTCGAATCCTATTTGTCTTTTTGGGCTTTCTAGTTGAAGTTATAAAGTGGCTGGCATCACTTGGTGGAGACTTGCAAAGTTTTAACATTTCCTGATGGAACTGTAAAAAGTCCAAGGGCCTGTTTACATCCGCCACTTACTTTGCAGCATAAATCACTGTCACTGTTGTTCATGTTGAATGCCGTGGACCCACTCGCAGCTTAGCTCCATTGAATGGAGCTAAACCGTAAATCAGGGATGGCCAACCTGAGGCTCTCCAGCTGTTGCAAAACTGCAACTCCCAGCATGCCCAGACAGTCTACAGCTATCATCCTACAGAAGGGCATGGTGGGAGTTGTAGTTTTACAACAGCTGGAGAGCCGGAGGTTGGCCATCCCTACCGTAAGTGGACAGCCGTTGTGATTACAAGTGGCGTCTGTCTAGACATAAAGCCAAAAAGGGATTCCACCATAGGGTGATACTAGAAATGAGTTTTCCTTGAGTCTGCGTTAGCATACTTTGCACTAAATTTATCAAATTACATTGTTTGTTTACCTGCCACTTTTGTCTATAAATGCTAAATCGTTTTTTTTTTTTTATTATTTTTTATTTTGTATATTTTTTATACCACTGGAATGAGTTTGTTCTTTTTTTTTTTTTGCAACTTTTTTTTAAAAATTAATAAATGTGGAGTAAAACCTATTAACACAGCTAACCACACCACTTCCCAAACTTGGAGTAAGTGGTGTAAAAATACAACAAAGTTGCAAATTTTTGCTCAATAAGCTAAAAAAGTCATTTCTTGTGACTTTTTAAAGCCAAAAGTCTGAAGTCAGGGTTCAATAAAAGGGTTTAATAAATTCCCCTAATGAGCTTAGGTCAAATAAAAAAAAGACAAATTGTCTGTGATTATGTACACCAGTCTTAATCTATGCTGCACCACCAGGATATGTGCCACAATTATGAAGAGGTAAACGCCTCTTGGTAATTATGGCCATTTTGGGCCACTCGTGTCCCAGAAATGAAGTTGTTCTAGGAGCAATGTGCGCCAGTTTTCTGATGCATATATTGGTAAATGTGTCAGGTTGTGGAGGTCCTGTCCATGGTTCGCCCACACCTCGATCACTTTATACAAAAAGGTCAAAAAGGTGCGAATTTAGGCTCAATCTGGGACTTGTACCAAAATATGCAACTGTTACTCCAGAAAACTGGCTATAACTTAAGAAATCTCCCAATAAATTGCTACAATTTAGAAATGTAGGTCCATGAAAATTCATTATTTTGGAGCAGTAAGTCTTGGTATAAGTGCAAGACATTATAGCAATCGTCAGCATAGCTGTCTGGAAATGAAGCTTGGAGTCCAGGCTATAAATTATGTCAGGCTTGATATATTTAGGATGCAAGTTGTCCACTTTAAATAAAGATGAGCTTCTGTTGGTGCGTTCCACAAATCTGTTAGCTTCTCCTTTTTTTTCAATAGTAAGCACAATGTTCAGGAATGCCATATGGGATTTGTTTTTATGAGTCGATAATTTGCATACATATGTAAATGTTAGAGATATATTATTGTATGTCAATTATTTCTTTGTTCCTTTTTACATATGCAAATACTTCCTGTTTCATCTTAGGCGGATATTACAATGTACTCTCTGGGCAATGCTTAGAACTACATGTGGCAGAATCCATAAAAGATTCATTTTATGAGGTTGACAAATTAACACATTTATCTGGAAGAATTTCATTGACATTGAATTTTTGTTAAGGTGAAAAAACTATTTTTTAACCACTTAAATGACTGTCCTGTGTTTTCTAGGAGCTTAGCTCTCACTGTAATGCATGAGATTAGAGATGCCATTAGATTCAGCCACTGGTCATCCTGATAATGTGAACAGGGACTGGAAAACCCCCATGCAGCCAGCCTTGGGGATGGCAAAAATGAAACAAAAATAATTTTAAAAAGTCAGCAAAAAAATATATATATATATATAGATTTGCTGTAACATTAAGTTGCATCAAAACAGAAAAGTGTGCAAATTCCTGCAACCAATTAGGCAAACTTAGAAAAAAAAAATCTGGGAAAATTCGATTCGCTGTGAAGCCGAATTTCCTCGTGCTTCATGGTAGCAAATCGATTTTCCCTGAATGGCAGTACAATTTTTTTTTAAATCATACTTACTTGCCACCATCTTGATTAAAGATTTTGCACAAAATCCTTTGCACAGTGACATATGACGTCACCATGCCGGCCAATGTCACCACGGACCGTGCGAGATTTTGCGCTAGATCTTTAATCAAGATGGCGTCAGACAGCTCTTCGCAATCAAATGAGGTAAGTATGATTTAATTATTATTTTTTAATTATGTGTTATTACTGTCAGATGCAGCTTTGAACGCGGCATCTGAGGGGTACAATGACTGGGGACGGCGCAGTCGCTGCTCCTTGTCATTGCACCTACTGCTTACAAGGAAATGCACTTTGTGACAAAGTAATTCATCACAAAGCAATTTTTTTTGTAAAATTTGGCAAAGCAGCCAAATCGAATTTTCAAATACTTTGCTCATCACTAGTTATAGATGTTGGATTTAGCCATTATACTCATTTCTACTACTGATATACAGGGTGGGCCATTTATATGGATACACCTTAATAAAATGGGAATGGTTGGTGATATTAACTTCCTGTTTGTGGCACATTAGTATATGTGAGGGGGGAAACTTTTCAAGATGGGTGGTGACCATGGCGGCCATTTTGAAGTCGGCCATTTTGAATCCAACTTTAGTTTTTTCAATAGGAAGAGGGGCATGTGACACATCAAACTTATTGGGAATTTCACAAGAAAAACAATTTTGTGCTTGGTTTTAACGTAACTTTATTCTTTCATGAGTTATTTATAAGTTTCTGACCACTTATAAAATGTGTTCAATGTGCTGCCCATTGTGTTGGATTGTCAATGCAACCCTTTTCTCCCACTCTTCACACACTGATAGCAACACCGCAGGAGAAATGCTAGCACAGGCTTCCAGTATCCATAGTTTCAGGTGCTGCACATCTCGTATCTTCACAGCATAGACGATTGCCTTCAGATGATACGAGATGTGCAGCACCTGAAACTACGGATACTGGAAGCCTGTGCTAGCATTTCTCCTGCGGTGTTGCTATCAGTGTGTGAAGAGTGGGAGAAAAGGGTTGCATTGACAATCCAACACAATGGGCAGCACATTGAACACATTTTATAAGTGGTCAGAAACTTGTAAATAACTCATGAAAGAATAAAGTTACGTTAAAACCAAGCACACCATTGCTTTTCTTGTGAAATTCCCAATAAATTTTAATATGTCACATGACCCTCTTCCTATTGAAAAAACAAAATTTGGATTCAAAATGTCCGACTTCAAAATGGCCACCATGGTCACCACCCATCTTGAAAAGTTTCCCCCCTCACATATACTAATGTGCCACAAACAGGAAGTTAATATCACCAACCATTCCCATTTTATTAAGGTGTATCCATATAAATGGCCCAACCTGTACAATTGAAATAATCTGAATGGGACCGAAACATTCATTTTTTTCTGTACAGTAATGGTTGTCTTTGCTATACTAACCTGGATTGTGTTTAGATTCACACCAGAAGAGCATCTTTCTGTGAAGTGCCGTTGATTTTGTTGCCAAGTACTCAACTTCTACAAAACAGTATGCACGTTAAATTTATGAACTTCTAATAGACTTTATAGCCACCAAGCTCTGTGCTTATAATAGACTCTGCAACTGCTAAGTCTTATATTTAACAAGTATTGTAACCATCAAGCATTGTGCCTCCTTTTAGGTTAAAGATTTTTATAAATTTATTGCCATGTCTATGCCTCTTCACTGTGCCATTCTCAAGTGGAGCTCTGTAATCAGGTCAAAGGCCACACACAGAACTGACCCTCTCAAAAATTATTTAGAGTGAACCTTAAATATACAGTAATAAGAAAAACCGGTGCAAAATATGCAAAAAAAAAAAATATAAATCTCACACGATTGCATATATTCTTCAAGGTAGTACGTAAAAAAACTTCAATGACTCTGCCCATAAAATGAGGTTCCATTCAACTAGAGTAAGTCAACTTATTACTGCCAAAATTTAGAGAGTCAAAAGGAAAAGAAATGTACTGGGTCCCACACAGTTCCAAATGCATTGGGTCCCAAACAGACGTGGTCATTATGTACGTTCATCATTGACAGGGAAGCATGT
This sequence comes from Bufo bufo, assembly GCF_905171765.1. Taxonomy (NCBI): domain Eukaryota; kingdom Metazoa; phylum Chordata; class Amphibia; order Anura; family Bufonidae; genus Bufo; species Bufo bufo. The sequence goes on from NC_053390.1 coordinate 63,357,114, forward strand.
AATGATTACAAAAAGAGTATAAAGCAGAGGGTTGATCATACCATTGACAATAGGTGATTGGGGCAACTCAGCTACAGCATTCTCAGCTATCTTTGCAGAAATGTGTACACAGAGCATGCTCATTGCACTCTGTCATAGATTTAAATAGATGATTTTTATGTCCCGATATCCGTTAGATTAGAATAAAAAAATAATTTATATATATATATATATATATATATATATATATAAAAATATATATATATATATAAAGAGAAAAATGGCGGCACTGGCTCCAGAAAGAAATTGCGGGTGCACGTCCCAAAGGGAATAGACTGATATCCCTGATAAATAGATCCAGAAAAAAGAGCGGCACTCCAAAGGATAAAAACAAGTGAACCCTTTATTCACCCCAGTGGTGCAACGTTTCGGCTCTGGTCACGAGCCTTCCTCAAGCAAAGATACAACTCAAATAACAGTGATTATATAGGAAATACAAATCATGTGATCACAACCCAGTGGGTGTGTTTAACAAATCATAACAATAATATACAGTGAATACACAGAGTATCATATGGTGCAGAAAAATATACTGATCATCATTGGAAAAAACATGATAGTGCGTGCTAAATACAAAACATATATATGGATCAAGTACATAGACTTAATCAGATGATGTATCCACATTTATTATACATAAGTGTAAAGAGGGGGAGGAGCAACGAAGTGGTATCGCAAAACATACCCATCTAGCAAGGAGGCTCATTCAGCGCCGTAAAGTCGGCGTTATAGATGTCATTCTGCGCAGGCGTGGCACCGCACCAATAGCAAGTGTTCAGTAAGCAGGAAGCGCTATGCGTCATCACAATGGGCCGACATCTCTGCGTCACTACGGACGTCATTCCAATAGGACACAGTGTGTCGTCCCATGCGCATGCTCAGTAAAAAATTAAGCTAGAGGCGCCATCTTTGTGACTGGAGAGCTGCCCTTGAACAATCACTGTGCATATCGCATCCAGCCAAAAACAAAAAAAACGGGCATAGGGGGTTTGAAAAGGGCACTAGGAATCCCAATTTGCAGGGTACCTATATGTCCCACCCTGGCAGAAAATCCACCGCAGCCACGATAACCGCAGTACCTGCAGGGATAACGCCGGGGATCCAACCTCCCATCCAGCCCGAGAGGGATCTCCTCAAGTTGGTACACAGATGCTGCACAGTGTATATAGTTCAGCTCCCAATCTCAAAGGAATAAATATATGACAAAAAAAGGTTTTGTGAAGTGTCAACGAAAGTATGATATCATCACACGGTGCCTGCCATGCCTGGCAACAACAAAACTGAACAAAACATGAAATATAAAATATAATAGAATGAACTCCTTCCGTGGTATGTTGCGTACACTCCGACCATATGTTCCATACCCCGAAGTGATGGGTGTAAGTGATCTAAAAAAAGAAGAAAAAAAGATTAGAGTAGGAATATAGTGAGTTGTATAACTCTCTGAGTATGTACACAATTTGGCGAAACAATATCCAGCAAGACACAGAGGGCAAACCAACTCTCACAGAACATCCCCAAAATTATAATCAACGTTTAAACCCTTAGGTTTCAAGCTGTCCAGCTTGTGGATCCAGCTGAGCTCTCTGCGTTTAAGTATCCTGGATCTACCCCCACCTCGCCGAGGCTGGGGTATATGGTCCAGGATCCAACACCTCAAATCACCTTCTTTGTGTATGGCCTCAGTGAAATGTTTCGACACTGGCAAATCCAACCGTTTTTTGCGTATACTAAGGCGGTGATTATTGAGGCGAGTCTTCAATTCAGTTGTTGTCTCACCCACATAAAGCAAATTACATGGGCAAGACAACACATAGATGACATGGTTAGAATCACAGGTTAAGTGAAATAAAATGTTGTAAGACACACCGATATTGGGGTGTACAAAATACCTTCCCTTGCGAATATATCTGCAATTAACGCAGTTCAGGCAGGGAAAACAACCTAGGCCAGACTGAGTCAATTTGGTTTGTTTCAAAGATCCCTTAGGGCCAATGTCAGCCTTGACCAACTGATCACGCAGGTTCTGGGATCGACGATACAATGACAATGGTGGACATGAGAACTCAGGGATATCTTTGAAGCATGTACCCAATAGACCCCAATGCTTGTTAAGTATCTTATTTATTGAGGGACTGAGTTCAGTGTATACTGAAACTAACGGAATCCTGGCCTTGTTCTGGACAGTTCCCCGTTTCGTCAATAACTCAGTCCTGTCAAACGTGCGCACTCTGTCCATGTGTTCGTTCAAAAAAAAGATTAGGTCGGATCCCAGAGGGATGCGGTCTAACATCCGACCTAATCTTTTTTTTGATAATCCCTTGTTTTGCAAAAAGTTTGAATCCTTATCAAACCGTTATTCTCTAGACTTTATTTTGCTTAATATTGAATATCTGCAACATGAACTGTCCACTCTGCAATGTGAAAAAGGTGACATTGAAGCCAGTCTGCGGTCTCTTTTATCTCCTGAAGATCTCATTAAATATAAGGAGGACACGTCCTCCTACATGAAACATTTCCAAACAGATTCAGAGGAAAATAAAAGGGTGAAATGGTGTAGGGACGCAGACGACTACAGGAAAGGGAATATCTATAATTGGCAGACCGATAGACAACTCAATATGCAACAGAGAGACAACAGGAGACGGAGAAAGACAGTCCAGGCATCCCCTAATGTTTAGCAGTCTTTTTTAGAGAAGGGTCCACAGGTGCCGAAGAGACGCGGCGACGTATCACGAGAGGTGGTCGTGGACACAGGAGGGCCAGGCGGAGTACGCAGCAGCAAGCCCCGGTCAATGGCAACCAAGTCAACCTCAGGGAGGAAGAAGTGACTGTGGTCAATTTATCCTCTAAGGAACTGACTGACACTCAAGTGAGTGTCCTGTCCAAGGGATTTTCATTTTGTCCCAGTGCACCAGTCAAATGGTTTGAAATAGAATCTAATCTGTTTTCTTTTTTTCGACGCATCAAGTTAAAAATATGGTTCCATAAGAAGATTGCGGTTGCAAGACCCCAGATGAGTGATTTCACCCTGGGTTTACTCAACCTATTTTCAAAAAGCAGTTTTGTACCAGTAATCAATGAGCCATCAGTAGATGCTTATATCAGTGCCGTCAGACAGGGGATTTCTGAGCTCAGGTCTTCCTCCCAGGGAAACCGGGATTTCAGATACCCCAATCTGACTACCACTGAGATTGAAGACTTGGAGTCCCTTAGATCCGACCCCACCCTCACTCTCAAACCGGCTGATAAGGGGGGTGCGGTCGTGGTAATGGACACTACCAAATATGTACAGGAAATCATGCGACAACTGAGTGACCCACAGGTATATAGGATGTTGGATTCTGACCCCAAATTCATGATAGCGGATATCATCCGCCGATGTCTTAGGGAAGCTATGACCGCAGGTATTATCGATGGGGGTCTTAGTGAATTTCTTGAGGTAGCACATCCAGTCACTCCTGTGATTTATGTGCTGCCCAAGATTCACAAGACCCTCATCGATCCCCCGGGACGACCTATCGTCTCGGGTTCTGACTCTATCTTCAGCGGCATAGCTGTATTCCTAGACAAAGTTCTGCGGGAATTTTCCATAGGGGGATCCTCCTACATACAAGATACATCAGATTTCTTGACCAAACTACAAAGTGTTGACTTAGCACAGGTGTCCTCAGTGTTACTTGCATCATTTGATGTGACCTCACTATACACGTCAATTGTACATGAAAGGGGCCTCAGGGCTGTGGAGAAAATGCTGAGGACATCAGCATATACTCCTCATGCCTCTGAATTTATTATTGATCTGCTGAGGATTGTGCTACAGTACAATTACTTTCTCTTCAGGGACGTATTTTATTTGCAAGAACGTGGTGTGGCCATGGGGGTCTCATGTGGCCCCCACGTATGCAAATATTTTTATGCGGTGCTATGAGGAAGATGTCGTCTATCTGTCCCACCACTTCAGCCATGTGCTGAGGTGGTGGAGATACATCGACGACATCTTCCTCATATGGACAGGCTCTGAGACCGACTTGGCCGACTTCCATGGCTTTTTAAATAGCCATGATCCTGACTTACAGTTCACCCTTGTCTATTCTCGGACTGAGATCCAGTTTTTGGACACACGAGTGATGTTCAATGAGGGTGTGTTGCACACCGAGCTGTACACAAAACCTACTGATACCAACACGTTTTTGTGTTACAACAGCTCGCACCCTCGGAGAATGATCCGGTCGTTGCCCTTCTCCCAATTTCTCCGTGTTAAACGTGTTGTGTCAGACGAGAGCAAACTTGATGCAACCCTGAATTCCATGGCTGTAAAGTTCCGGGATAGGGGTTATCCCAAACGATTACTGAACGAACACATGGACAGAGTGCGCACGTTTGACAGGACTGAGTTATTGACGAAACGGGGAACTGTCCAGAACAAGGCCAGGATTCCGTTAGTTTCAGTATACACTGAACTCAGTCCCTCAATAAATAAGATACTTAACAAGCATTGGGGTCTATTGGGTACATGCTTCAAAGATATCCCTGAGTTCTCATGTCCACCATTGTCATTGTATCGTCGATCCCAGAACCTGCTTGATCAGTTGGTCAAGGCTGACATTGGCCCTAAGGGATCTTTGAAACAAACCAAATTGACTCAGTCTGGCCTAGGTTGTTTTCCCTGCCTGAACTGCGTTAATTGCAGATATATTCGCAAGGGAAGGTATTTTGTACACCCCAATACCGGTGTGTCTTACAACATTTTATTTCACTTAACCTGTGATTCTAACCATGTCATCTATGTGTTGTCTTGCCCATGTAATTTGCTTTATGTGGGTGAGACAATAACTGAATTGAAGACTCGCCTCAATAATCACCGCCTTAGTATACGCAAAAAACGGCTGGATTTGCCAGTGTCGAAACATTTCACTGAGGCCATACACAAAGAAGGTGATTTGAGGTGTTGGATCCTGGACCATATACCCCAGCCTCGGCGAGGTGGGGGTAGATCCAGGATACTTAAACGCAGAGAGCTCAGCTGGATCCACAAGCTGGACAGCTTGAAACCTAAGGGTTTAAACGTTGATTATAATTTTGGGGATGTTCTGTGAGAGTTGGTTTGCCCTCTGTGTCTTGCTGGATATTGTTTCGCCAAATTGTGTACATACTCAGAGAGTTATACAACTCACTATATTCCTACTCTAATCTTTTTTTCTTCTTTTTTTAGATCACTTACACCCATCACTTCGGGGTATGGAACATATGGTCGGAGTGTACGCAACATACCACGGAAGGAGTTCATTCTATTATATTTTATATTTTATGTTTTGTTCAGTTTTGTTGTTGCCAGGCATGGCAGGCACCGTGTGATGATATCATACTTTCGTTGACACTTCACAAAACCTTTTTTTGTCATATATTTATTCCTTTGAGATTGGGAGCTGAACTATATACACCGTGCAGCATCTGTGTACCAACTTGAGGAGATCCCTCTCGGTCTGGATGGGAGGTTGGATCCCCGGCGTTATCCCTGCAGGTACTGCGGTTATCGTGGCTGCGGTGGATTTTCTGCCAGGGTGGGACATATAGGTACCCTGCAAATTGGGATTCCTAGTGCCCTTTTCAAACCCCCTATGCCCGTTTTTTTTGTTTTTGGCTGGATGCGATATGCACAGTGATTGTTCAAGGGCAGCTCTCCAGTCACAAAGATGGCGCCTCTAGCTTAATTTTTTACTGAGCATGCGCATGGGACGACACACTGTGTCCTATTGGAATGACGTCCGTAGTGACGCAGGGATGTCGGCCCATTGTGATGACGCATAGCGCTTCCTGCTTACTGAACACTTGCTATTGGTGCGGTGCCACGCCTGCGCAGAATGACATCTATAACGCCGACTTTACGGCGCTGAATGAGCCTCCTTGCTAGATGGGTATGTTTTGCGATACCACTTCGTTGTTCCTCCCCCTCTTTACACTTATGTATAATAAATGTGGATACATCATCTGATTAAGTCTATGTACTTGATCCATATATATGTTTTGTATTTAGCACGCACTATCATGTTTTTTCCAATGATGATCAGTATATTTTTCTGCACCATATGATACTCTGTGTATTCACTGTATATTATTGTTATGATTTGTTAAACACACCCACTGGGTTGTGATCACATGATTTGTATTTCCTATATAATCACTGTTATTTGAGTTGTATCTTTGCTTGAGGAAGGCTCGTGACCAGAGCCGAAACGTTGCACCACTGGGGTGAATAAAGGGTTCACTTGCTTTTATTCTTTGGAGTGCCGCTCTTTTTTCTGGATCTATATATATATATATATATATATAAATATATATGTGATAGCACTCTGCAACTAGCATTCTGCCCTGACTCTATGCTGGATGAGGCATTGGTGTACATTTTGGCCAAAGCGTAATAAGCCACTCACCACATACAGGGTTGTGCTGACTCAATCACCCATATATAAATATCTGCCAGATCAATGACAAGAGTTGATTGGGATAACTCATCTCTTCTTTCCTCTCTTTGTACAGCGACCACTGCACACCTCACAGAGCATGCTCACTATATTTTCCTATGAAAGTCAATAGGGTATTTTGTTATGCCCCTTTACCTACTATAAATAACTGTCACAGTAGGGAGCAGTGAACTCTCCGGTCCCGCTGTCCCTAAGTACTTGTACCATCCGTCCTAAGCAGCTGCCCACAACTGGTCAACAGTCCTTTCCTAAATAAGTGCAAGGGCCTATGAAAAGAAAATAAACTAGTGTCAGATTGGCAAACACAAAGAAATAATAAAGCAGAAACAGACAATCCGGGTAAACCGAATCCGGAACCACAAATCACAGTCAGATCCATGCCAATGTCAGTACCAGGGCAGAAGACAGAATAAGATCAGAAGTCAAGAATCATACACTATACTAAGCCAGGAGTCTAATCCAGGATGAAACATGAGGGTCCAAATCATCAGACAAGAGTCAAGGTCAGGGTCCAAAGAAGAGTTCAGGAAACCAGGAAAGTCAGAATAAGTTAGGCGATCCAGGGAAAAGACACCAATCACAGGTAGCAGATTGCCCGTTTAAGTAAGCCGTGCTTCCTTGTCACATGACAGATTCGACATCACATGATATGACCAATGACAATGCCTCCGACATGCCAGCGTAGTATCTGATTAGCCGGTGCTCCTGCACAGGGAGGCCTGGCCTTGCATCCCTGTGAACCGGACGATGGCGGCACTGCCTGCTGAGAAGCGCCCCCACTAGCCCTGGAAGGGACGTAGCAACATATCTTTGCTACATTAAAATGGCTGTCCGATAAATGTGTGATGAAAGTAGAAGCAGATAAACAGACAAACATAAGAGGCGTAGAATCCCAGAAAACATTTCAGGCATTATATCCCTCCGATATTACACTCACACTGCGTAAAATGTATCACGCTGCAGAGTTTTATTTTTAGTTGCGCGTTCTTGACTTTTTCTCTCCATTATTCGCGTCTGCAGTTGAATGTTTATTCTCCTAACAACCTGTTGTAACCAAATGCCCCTAATTACACAGGAATGACTTTAACATTGAACAGAACAGCACAACACAGATAATAACAATCACCTTATAAAATGGTTTTGAACTTGATTATCAATTTATTACCCAGAATCATTTTCATGCTACACTGGAAACGCCTGGTGGGTATATTGGTTCACTTGTAATTTTAGGTTATATTTCAGTTTTATTGTTTTATATTATTGTTTGTTTTGAAAAAAAAAGTTATTTCTGACTATTAAGCTATTATTGCTGTGGGCTTTTATGTGCAAACTTTATTGAAAATTTTGGTTCATCTGAAGACAAAGTGTTATGATGAGATTTTTTGTATTCTATTTTTTTCTACTATTTAAATATTTTCTATTTCAGGAAAATGAATAAACATAATTTCACATATCCACCAGAATGTGCTTACAGACAGTGTTGGTCTCACTAAAGGGGCAAAGTTGGTCATAAGCCACCAGTGCCAGAAAAAACACAGTGGATGGAGCTGGAAGCATAACGCTCTATTCATTGGGTAGTGGCAGCTCAGCTCCCATTCCCATCCTCCTCCGGATTTTGGCAGTCATAACTATTTAAAGGGGTTTTCCAGGCTCCTGATATTGACCTATCTGGTGAAGAAGGATCTGCACTCACTTTCTGTCACGGACATTCTCACGAAAGGTGGCAGGAGATTGGTGAGACTGGCAACACATGGTTTGATCTGACATGTTTTCCATTCGGATCAAATGACGTCTGTGTTGTTTCTAGTGCTTGCCACACCTTCTTTCCCCAGGAGTGGCTATTAGGGTCATTTAACCTTCTCTATTTATTGTTGTTTCTCCCACTATGCTATGCGGTTTATAGCTTCAGTTTGAGTTGTGGATAGCTGGTGTGTGGATCTCGGCTGAGTGCTGCCATAGCCACTTGAAGTTAAGTGTTTTCTTTCCCTTTTGTATTTTGTTTGGGTTTTTTTGTGTGTTGCATTTCCCTATCTTTTGTATTAAGGCCTGAGGGGGACTCCTGTTCATCCTTCCTTTTGAAGGAACAGGTTGCCTCAGTCCTGAGTCCTGACATTAGTACCAGGGTCCTATAGTGTGAGTTAGGACATTTGGTATTCCTGTGTATGAACTCACCTACTTACTAGTAGTTAGTCAGGACGTTGATTAGGGTTTTACTAGGAGGTGTCCATCTCCTTTCCCTAGTTTCCAGGAATTATTACCGCACCCCCTTCCCTCCTATGTTCGCTGTCTTGTTTACCTCCCAAACGTGACACTTTCTTGATGATATCGCCAAGAAAGTGAGTGCCGGTCCTTCTTGGCCTTCTTTGGATCCGCATACCATGTGCAAACCGCAGTGCCGATCCATTATCTTCAATATTGATGACCTATCCTCAGGATCGTTGATTAATATCCGACTGGTAAGGGTCGGACACCCTGCATCTTCCTTGCTGTCTTTGGTGCTGAAACTAGCATTTTGAGTAGAACAGGAAGCACATCTCTATTCAAAGTGTAGTGGCTGTAAAGGATTACTGCAGCTCTGTTCCCATTTACTTCAATGGAAGATGAGCTGTAGTTACCCAGTACAGCCACTACATTTTGAATGGTGCTGTGCTTCCTTCTCCATTCAGGAGCTAGTTCCAACAGGCTGCAGGGAACAGCTGATCGGTGGGGGTGCAGGGTGTCAGATGCTCACCGCTCGGATATTAGTGAGCAATCCTGAGGATAGGTCATCAACATCAGGAGTCTGGAACTCTCTTTTAATTTTTTTAATTGATTCTTGATTTAAGGAGAATGGTAGGTTTTTTAGGTGCAGTTTGGAGCAATATACAAATTTTATTTTAGGCAACGGGAGTACAGGCCCCAAACATTAGGCATTCACCGAACAGAAAAGATCAAGTGATTATGTGGCTGGAGGTATATTAGATGGTCAATGGATATGAATTTTACTGCAGGCCAGTGGACTACAGGCCCCAAAAATTATTCATTCACCATGCAGAAAAGAACAATTGATAATGTGGCTGGAGGTATATTAGGCGGTCACCGTATAACAATTTTACTGTTGGCCAATTAGATTACAGGCCCCAGAAATTATGCATTCACCGTACATAAAAGATCAAGTGATTATGTGGCTGGAGGTATATTAGACGGTCAATGGATATTAATTTTACTGGAGGCCAGTGGACTACAGGCCCCAAAAATTATGCATTCACCGTACATAAAAGATCAAGTGATTATGTGGCTGGAGGTATATTAGACGGTCAATGGATATCAATTTTACTGAAGGCCAGTACAAGCACATGTCAAATACATATGTTTAAAAGAACAAAAAATATAAAATTGGATTAAAAACATGGCTAACGAAATCCGCCCTCTTGAAAAAAAAACTAATGATAATAGTTGAAATTCGATAACATTTGGTCGTCACAGGTGTTCAATTCCCCCGAGATCCCAAACATTAGGCATTCACTGGACATAAAAGGCCTTTTATGCCGCTGTATTTACATAAGACAGGGACCAATATTTTTTCTGTGTTGTGGCGGATATGTGTGGGCTGGCATGAGGAAATTCAATTAAACCTGGTCGTCACAGGTGTTAAGTTCCTCCGAGATCCATGCCTTATTCATTTTTAGAAATGTGAGGTAGTCCACACTGTCGTGAGCTAGGTGAGTGCGCTTTTCGGTCACGATCCCCCTTGCTACGCTGAACGTCCTTTCGGACAGGACACTCGACGAGGGGCAAGCCAAGAGTTCCATGGCAAATTGTGCCAGCTCTGGCCACAGGTCAAGCCTGCACACCCAGTAGTCAAGGGGTTCCTCGCTTCTCAGAGCGTCCACATCGGCTGTTGACCCAATGTAGTCGGACACCTGTCGGTCTAGGCATTCCCTGAGGCTGGGTCCGGAGAGCGGCTGTCAATGGGTTGCTTGCAAGAATGATCTCATATCCAAAGCGACCAACACATCTTCAAACCGCCCTCTTCTTGCATACGCTGTAGGATTGGTACTCACAACTGTTTCTCTGTGGATGGAAATTCCTCTGCCAGCGCCCACAACAGCAGAATACAGCATCTCTTGAAGCAAGACCTGGAAAGGCTGCATTCTGACAGCCCTCTGTGATGCTGGTAACATGTCCGCCATTTTGTGTTGGTACTGGGGGTCTAAGTACGTTGCCACCCAGTACTGGTCCTTGGCCTTTATGCTTTTTATACGGGGGTCTTCAAACACTGGAGCATGAAGGCCCCCATTTGCACTAAATTGGAAGCGGTGGAGTGGCCTTGCTTCTACTCATTGCCCAGGAGAATGTCATCCTCGGTCTCCTCTCCCCATCCACGGACAACACCAGGGATCCCAGAAAAGTTAAAAAGCCTACTCTTCTTGCTCCTCCTCCTCCTCCCCCCAGGCACCATCCTCCTCTGACTGCTTTTCAGACTCCTGCTGACTTGTCTTAGATGGAGTAGCCCTCCCTGGGAATTCATTCAGCATTGCGACTTCCTCATCTTCCTGCTCCTCGAGGCTTGATAAATGACATGACGCAATGCATGCTCCAGAAAGAAGGCGTAAGGTAAGATGTCACTGATGGCCCCCTGGCTGAGACTGACCAGTTTGGTGATCTAATCAAATGTCCGCAGAAATCTGCATGCGTCACGCATGAACAGTCACTGGCACGGTGGGGAAAAAAAACAAGCTCCCCAGAACCTGTCCTGCCACAGAGTTTGTACAGGTAGTCGTTAATGGCACATTTTTGCTGGAGCAGCCTATCAAGCATATGCAAGGTGGAGTTCCAGCGTGTCGGGCAGTCACAAATCAGACATCTGACGGGCAAGTGGTGTCGCTGCTGAACGTCAGCAAGGCGAGCCATGGCCGTGTAAGATCTTTTAAAATCGCCAGAGATGTTCCTGGCCTGCCGCAAGACGTCCTGGACCCAGAGGTATTTGGCAACGAATCGCTGCACGACTAAGTTCAGGATGTGTGCCATGCACGGCACGTGTGTCATTTTGCCCTATTTCAGCGATCTCAGCAGATTGGTACCGTTGTCGCACACCACTTTACCAACTGTCAAATTGCGCAGGGTTAGCCACTGATCGGTCTGTGACCGCAGAGCTGGAAGCAGTGCAGGACAGCATGGCAACTTCTCACCTGGCATGTCGAATAGGTTCTGGGGAGCTTGGGGGGGTGCAGCGGAAGAGGCGGTAGCAGTGAAAAAGGAGGAGTCAGTCGAGGAGGAGACGAAGGATGGAGTAGGAGGAGGAGAAGAAGAGGCAGGCCGGCATGCAATCAGTGGCGGTAACAACAATAGTGATGAGCAGCAGGGGTCATATTCAAATTCACGATATTTTGCGAATATTTCGTAGAATATTCATCGAATATTTGCAAAATTCGAATATTCGTTTGGAGTAGTGTTGATTGCAAATTTTTATAATGCGAATTTTCGTAATGCAAATTTTCGTAATGAGAATCAATGAAAACTCAGATCTGATGGTATATTCTAACCCCCAGGCATTCCCATTGTGACGGGGATGCTTGTCGGGGAGGAGTATGCCAAAATGGAACAACTGTACAGATAAAAAAAAAAAAGACGAATATTCTAAAAAACGAATAAATTCGTTTTTTAGAATATTCGTAATATTCTAAAACAAGAATAAATAGCAATATAGCGAATATTCGAGAAAAAAAAAGAATGTAGAACAATTTAGGTAATATAGTGCTATAATCTTTTTTTTTAATAGTTGTAATTTTTTTCCAATCTGGACTTCAATCAATCAACACTACTCCTAAAGTCAAAGATATTGCAGTTTTCTCATTGGCCCACAAGCTAGAAGCAGGGAGGAATCATGACTTCAGATGGAAAAAAAGACGAATATTCTAAAAAACAAATATATTCGATATATTGCTATATATTTGTTTTTTAGAATATTCGTAATATTCTAAAACAAGAATATATAGCAATATAGCGAATATTCTAGATTTTTTTTTAATCAGTACACATGATCCCTCCCTGCTTCTAGCTTGTGGGCCAATGAGAAGGCTGCAATATCTTTGACTTTAGGAGTAGTGTTGATTGCAAATTTTGGTAAGGGATCGCTCTCTCTCAGGTGGTCGCAGTCAAAGACTTCTTTGCAGATAACGGATTTAAAGTCCAAAATGGTCATTTATTTTGGCACCAGCACACACATTTTGGGCACTAACTAATACATAGTAGTTTGGGGGGAGATGGTCCAGAAGTCCTCCCGACTCTGACCGTGCGACCCTCTTTCTGTAGGCATCACTGGCCCCCCCACCAGCACCCTTGGGGGAGATGGTCCAGAGGTCCTCCCGACTCTGACCGTGTGACCCTCTTTCTGTAGGTGTCGCTGGGCCCCCCAAAGTTCAGGCTTTACAAAGCCTTGTGGCCCCTCAGCCCTCCTGGCTGAGACCACACAGAGCCTTGGTTTTATGCCTCCTTAATTACAGCAGGCCTCACCTGCGATGACCTCAGGTAAAAGACCCGGACTGGAAGGATGTGGACTGGTAGATCCCACTACCAAACCTATCCACCAGTCCAAATGAAATCCAGCCCAGAATAAAATTTTGGCTACTCACGTTTTGTGCGGATCTTCTATCTGCACAGACAGATCCGCACCGATAATGCAAACGCTTGTATCCGTTAATAATGGATCCGTTTGCATTATTCATTAAAAAAAGGTCTAAGTCAAAATGGATCCGTCTCGACTTACATTGAAAGTCAATGGGGGACGGATCCGTTTTCAATTGCACCATATTGTGTCAGTTAAAAACGGATCCGTCCCCATTGACTTACATTGTAAGTCAGGACGGATCCGTTAGGCTCTGCATAGTCAGACAGTCACCAAAACGCTGCAAGCTGCGTTTTAGTGACCGTCTAAAAAACGCAATGGAGGCCAAATGCAGCCAAATTGATGCATTCTGAACGGATCCTTATCCATTCAGAATGCATTGGGGCTGAACTGATCCGTTTTGGGCCGCTTGTGAGAGCCCTGAAACGGATCTCACAAGCGGACCCAGAAACGCCAGTGTGAAAGTAGCCTTAAACAAAACTGTCTCAGCAAACTACGCTTTGCTAAAATCCCTGCAGCTTTCTGGATTTTATTTATCTTATCCAGCTGAGGTATCTGGGTGGGATAAAAAACACCTTCCAGCATTCATACTGTAAACATCACCACAGTATTCCAATCCAGACACTGAAATTGGAGATGAGTGAATTTCCTAAAATTTATTCCAAGTAGGATTCATCCAAATCGGCCAATAAATTTGATTTGGGTACAAATCTATTTTACCCAAATAGAAAGTACTTTAAATGGTTGGAAACCGCTTACTTTCTCTGTAAAGATTCTCCCGAATCAATTCTGAAGATGTTCTGATTCTAACAAATCAGAATTTTTAAAAAATTTGGGTTGAATTCCGATTGTAATGAATCAATACGCTTATCTATAACAAAATCTTAGTTATAATGAATCTATGTGAGGTCAACAGATTGTAGCAATGAGCACTTGTCCACTTAATTAGCGTGAGGAGACTTATAGGCCATACCTGCACCTCTGTAATTCTGGGAAGAAAGGGATGCAAATGAGCTCTTAACAAGTTCTGCCGCTAATGCCACCAGATGTAAGGCAGCTATCCTATAAGTCAATGTTCAACCCTGTAAATAGGCCTTGAGACATTACTAGGATATTAAATAAGCCAGCATCTCATCTGCAGACAGCTGTTTCAGGATGATTACCCCTCATTAGTGTAAGATAGAGTGTACTGGCTTAACTGGGTGAGAGGCCTAAGTCCTGATTTGAGGAGTACTATCTCTCCTTGGGGAGAGAGTGCCTTAATCAGCGTGCGGAGACTTGTAGGCCATACATGTCCCTCTGGAATTCTGGGAAGAAAGGGATGCTCTGCACTGATGAGGGGCAATCACCCCGAAACAGCTGTCTGCAGATGAGGTGCTGGCTTATTTAATATCCCAGTAATATCTCAAGGCCTATTTAAAGGGTCAAACATTGACTTATAGGACTTACATCTGGTGGCAGTAGAGGCAGAGCTTGTTAAGAGCTCATTTGCATCCCTTTCTTTCCAGAATTCAAGAGGAGCATGTATGTCCTATAAGCCTCCTCACGCCGATTAAGGTGTTCTCTATCCAAGGAGAGATAGTACCCCCCTAAATCCTGACTGAGGCATCTCACCAAGTTAAGCCAGTACTCTCTGCTCTGCACTGATTCGGGGCAATCAGCCTGAAACAGCCGTCTGCAGATGAGGTGCTGGCTTATTTAATATCCGAGTAATGTATCAAGGCTTATTTAAAGGGTCAAACATTGACTTATAGGATAGCTACCTTACATCTGGTGGCATTAGAGGCAGAGCTTGTTAAGAGGTCATTTGCATCCCCTTCATTCCTGATAATTCTCTGCATAGTCAGCCCTTGTAAAGAGGCCTTACATTCGGGCTGTCTTACTTTTAGACTGTATCAATATCTATCCCTCGGTTATATCTAGTGCTTGACCCATGGGATAGCGTGCATAACATTAGGGTTGTATTTTTGGTGTTCTTTGGACCCCTATGTCATATTCCAGCTATGCAGTAGAAGTAGGAAGTTTGGCCTGGTCTTATCAGTGACGCTGAAGCACAGGAGGCTCATAGAATTAAGGACAGATGCTACACATGTAGTTTTATATCAATAAATACTGTAGAGTTAACAGAGAATATTTACCCAGCAGGCTCCATGCATTTAAAGGAAGATGACAATTGTCAGTTATCATTTTACTGAAAATGTCACATTGATTTTATCTTCCAATAAAAGGTGGACTTTTGAGGAAAAACAATTGGGAAGTACAATGGTTGGCCGGTTCTAATTCTACGGCTGCTATCTACCAAAGCAATAGTAAATAAACAGACAATTTAGCTGAAGGACAGAAAATCAGCTTTATCGCAGAAGGCAATATTGACAAGAGTGTATAGCAAATTATAAGTACTGTCTCTTCAAATTGTGGATGGCATATAAATAGTGTCACATTGAACAGTGACAGCGTGCTCTGCAGTATGAAAAGTAAAAATGTACCCCAGGTCTCATCAGTGTGCAACTTGACAACAACAAGTCTCAGCATGTTCTGCAAAGTTCTACTAACCACCACTTTCCTTAAATGGGTTATCCAGGAATTTATAATGATGACTTATCCTCAGGATAGGTCATCATTATCACATTGGCGGAGGTCCTAGTCCCAGCTGCCCCGCCAACCAGCTGTTTCAGGGAGCCACCTGCAGCAGGCTCCCGGCAGCTTTCCAAGCACAGCGCCATACGTTGTATAGTGGCTGTGCTTGGTATTGCAGCTCAGCCCCATTCAAGTCAATGGGGCTGCGCTGCAACTAGGCCATGTGATCGTTGTACAGTAACGTCACATGTCCTAGGAAGAGGCGGCAGCAACAGCTGATCCGCGAGGGACCTGATATTGATGACTTATCCAGACGATGGGTCATCAATATAAATTCCTGGATAACCCCTTTAAATTATTTTCACTTCATGGTGAGATATCTTATGTAATCAAAGGCAAAATCTGTATCCTACTATGTGACATTTATATATAGGTATCTTCTTAAAGAGGAGTCATTCTCTACCTTTCCTCTTTGCTTAAAGATCATCTGTCACCATACTGCCTGCTAGAGTTTATCAAGGTGAATTAATTGAGCCCTCAATTGCTTTATTCTTATGCGAATGAGGTGCTCAGAGCACCAAGAGGCAAGCCTAGCTCCTTAGAACACTACTTCATCTCCTCCTCTCCCTCATCGTCACTCCTTCTCATGGCTTGATTGACTAGGCCAGTCTTGCTCACAATTTGGATGCCTGGCCCTTAATTCTTGTGCTTATGCCAGGGAGACTACGTTGGCGCATGCACAGCTGATCTCGGGAGGCTCTCCCCACTGAGATCTGCACTGCGCAAGTGCTACCGATATCAGTGTCCTCCGAGAAGCATCTTCTCTTTTGGGAGGAAACTGAAAAACATCAGGACTTGCACAGTGCAGATCTCAGAGCAGGGGGAGCCTCCTGAGATCAACTGTGCATGTGCCGATGAAGTTTTACTAACACAAGTACAAGTTTTCAGAGCCTGGCATCCGAACAGTGAGGATGGCTTTTCCTGTCCTCCCAGAAGAGAATTCTCTTGGATTCACTTCTAGATGAAAAAAGCCAAGCATCTTCTCTTCCTGGAGGACGCTGCCATCATTGCAGCTTGCGCAGTGCAGATGTCAGTGAGGAGAGCCTCCAGAGATCAACTGTGCATGCGCTGATAAGGTCTAACAGGTGAAAGAGTGAGAATTTAGCACCAGGCATCCGAACAGTGAGGCAAATCAGACCATTAGGGGGGAGTGGCGACATGGGAGAGGAGGAGAATACAGAGATGCAAAGAATGTTTTTTATTTTTTTCACCGTTTTTTTTTTATTTTTTTGCAGTAACACACAATAAAAAGTATATAGTTTGGTATCACCATAATGATACTGACCCATAGAATAATCTTATCTTCTAAATTTTAGCATCTAATGAATACTATAAAAATTAAATCAGAAAAACCATGGCCCAATTTTTTTTTTTATTCCAACCAGAAAAAAAAAGTTTCCTCTTTTTCAATGCAAGAGATGCAAGTAGTTTAAATGCTGCCATTAAAAAAAGGAAATTTCTCCTGCAGAAAATGAGCCCTCATAACGCTGTGCGGACAAAAAAGTAAACATGCTTCGGTCTTGCAAGGCAGGAAGGAAAAAAAAGGAAAAAACGAAAATGGGAATAGTCTAGGTCCTTAAGGGGTTAATTACCCAAAATCGTTGAGTGGTGTCTGCATTTGTAGTTTGATTATTTAGATGATGTTCTATTGCAGACATGTGTGCGCCTGCATATTCCACTGGTGGTGCATGGATAAATACAGTATATAGTAAATTTATAGAATCAGCCAATGTTACAATGTATCCTTAAGGAGGTATTTTAAGACTTCAGTATACACTGATTGACAAAAAAATACTGCACCCAGATATAAATGTTGGATTGCTGCAAAACTTGCACTGTGTCAGACAGATATGTAAATGATTACAGGTATGGTCTGATTAGACAATGAGCCTTGCCACAAAAGGACAAAAAAAAGGTTTACCAGCTGCCCCAATAAAAAGGCTCTCAGAGGCTACTTTTGTGTAGTGTACCTCGTGTTGAGAGACCGTTGCTAGACTTGCCTCTACGATGCACTTGAAGACATTTTGGTCATTTGACAGACTTTGAGAGGGAGGGGGTGCATCACTGGACTGAGAGAAGCAGGAATGTCAATTCAACAAATTGACTGTCACAAGGGTGTCACGGCCTATCGCTGACCCTGTTGTGCCTGGGGTCAGAAGTTTGCAGCGGGTGGCTACTCGCTCGGTTTTTAGAGATCGCTCCATTACCTAGTGGTGGAAATGGATTCCAGTCCAGGTTTTCCTGCTTAGGTTTACGATCCTTTTTGTCACATTTAGGAATAGCTTTTCCTTTCAGCTGTTCTCTGTCAGCCACTCCCAGCTACTATATATTCTCTCTTTTTGCTTCCCTTGTTGCCAGATATAGACCTTCCTTCCAGATCTTCTATTCTGACCTCAGATGGACAACTGTTGCTGTGGAGCCGTTGGAACCGGAGCTGTTGGATCTCCAGTTCACTCCTGTTGTTGTCTTCTGTTTGTTGTCTCCCTTCGGGGATTGTTGATTGTGTTTGTGTTGTTTGTCCTTTCCCTATTGTTACCCTAGGTGTCAGTGGTGAGAACTAGTGCTCCCACCGCCCTATTCACTACCTAGGGCTTATTTCAGGGTAAGCCAGGGATGAGTCACATTATCGGCGTATGGGTTAGCAGCCCGTTTAGGGACGTCAGGGCAGCCAGGTGCCAGTGCTAGGTGAGCTACGGGTCACCACTCCTAAAAATCATCTGAAGAAATAGGATAAGGCGGCACTCACCGAGTGGCCTGAGGAAGCGCCGTCTCGTGCGAAACGGCCGTCGCCAAAGTCCACTGGTGTGGCGTACGCTAGTCCGCCCTGCACGTTTATATGTAACCTACCTGGTTTAATTAAAGAAGATTCCACGAGTATGGTGAGTGCCGCCTTTTCCTATTTCATCAGATGATTATTGGTGACTAGTTTCCTCCTTATAGGCTGGGCACCGCCATTGTGGATTTACATGTACTTTTCATACATTAACCTCGAGGTAGGGGTTGAAGTAGTGGTCACCACTCCTTCCTCTCCCTAGTCGAAGGGTCCTCCTCTTCCCTCCCCTTTGTGCATCACGTCTGTTACCTGCCATCTCAGACGTGATATTAACCATCATCTAGGTCCTTCTGACCTAGCTGTAGGGAGATGTTGGGAGCAGTGGTCACATAAGAGAGCATGGCAAACAATCTACTGACAGCCCAGACCGACCACTAGTTTCGTTGTCTACCATGCAGACACAGGTGGCACCTTCATTACACAACTTTGTTTTTTGCCTGGGCCATTCCCAGGTGTTTAGCAAAAGGAAATTAGGTTTCATGTCCTGCAATTGACAGCTCACCACTGTCACCCTAATTTGCCATTGTGTGATACATGAGAAACCTGGACTGCTACAGACGGGAATTATATTCTCTTTAGCGATGAATTAAGGTTCTGTTTGGTATATGATAGTAAGGTTCGAGTATGGAGGCCACTTCAGTCCTGTCTTTGATGTGGAGTGACACACTGACCTAACTGCTGGTGTAATGATCTGGGAAGCCACCACATGACAGTCAGTCATCCCTAGTAGTGACACGAAAGACACTAACATCTCAGTGATGTGTGCAGAACATCCTGCAGCCACATGTGTTGCCTGTCATGGCAGGGCTTCCAACTGGCCTTTTTTTTTTAGCAGAAAGGGTTTCCCAAGAATTAGGGATGAGCGAACCCGAACTGTATAGTTCGGGTTCGTACCGAATTTTGGGGTGTCCGTGACACAGACCCGAACATTTTCGTAAAAGTCCGGGTTCGGGTTCGGTGTTCGGCGCTTTCTTGGCGCTTTTTGAAAGGCTGCAAAGCAGCCAATCAACAAGCGTCATACTACTTGCCCCAAGAGGCCATCACAGCCTTGCCTACTATTGGCATGGCTGTGATTGGCCAGTGCAGCATGTGACCCAGCCTCTATATAAGCTTGGGTCACGTAGCGCTGCACGTCACTCTGCTGATTCAAGCATAGGGAGAGGTTGCTGCTGCGACGTTAGGGCGAGATTAGGCAGATTAACTCCTCCAAAAGACTTAATTCAGTGATCGATCTCCAGCTGTGGATCATTGAAGTGCTGATATTCAATTGCTCACTTTTTTTTAGGCTGCCCAGAGCGTTTTTATATCAAGTGCATTTAACCATCAATAGTGTGGATATTTTTTGGCCATATACTACATCAGGTGCAGGCTGAGCCTGTGTCACCCAAGTGCATTTAACCATCAACAGTTTGGTTATTTTTTGCCATATACTACATCAGGTGCAGGCTGAGCCTGTGTCACCCAAGTGCATTTAACCATCAACAGTGTGGTTATTTTTTGGCCATATACTACATCAGGTGCAGGCTGAGCCTGTGTCACCCAAGTGCATTTAACCATCAACAGTGTGATTATTTTTTGGCCATATACTACATCAGGTGCAGGCTGAGCCTGTGTCACCCAAGTGCATTTAACCATCAACCGTGTGGATTTTTTGGCCATATACTACATCAGGGGCAAGTTGAGCCTGTCACCCAGCGCCTAAAAAATAGGCCTGACATTTATATTCAACCAAATCTGTACTGTTTTAGCTGGTCAAATTATTTGTAGTGACCATAAAAGCACAGTTTTTGTTCTGGGTTGAAAAACTATTCCCAAATTTGCCATTCTCAAAATTAGTAGTTTCTGTTATATCAGGCCTACTTTAAATCTATCCCAAAAAGGATATCTTAGATTCAAGGTGCTGATAGTGTCATTCTGAAAAACTTAACACACACGCTACCGTGCAGATACAAGTCTATTTCTGTGATTAAAGGTATATCTGTCACACAGCGCGTAAAAAATAGGCCTGACATTTATATTCAACCAAATCTGTACTGTTTTAGCTGGTCAAATTATTTGTAGTGACCGTAAAAGCACGGTTTTTGTTCTGGGTTGAAAAACTATTCCCAAATTTGCCATTCTCATAAATAAGTAGTTTCTGCTATATCAGGCCTACTTTAAAGGGAGTCTGTCACCACATTTGGGCATATTAGACTGATCAAATAGTGTTATATGTGCCACCCAGTACTTAAAAATGGTACCTTTGTTGTGGAAAACGGACTTTTCTTTTAGCCAAAAATGAACTTTGAACATTATGCTAATGAGCCCTCTCAAGTGCCCAGGGCGGCGTCTCAATCCTCCGAGCCCCAGGCAGCACCTCCTCAACGGCTCATAACCCCGCCCTCCGTGTGCCTCTGCCTGCCCGTTTACTCCCCTCCTCTGTCCTTTTCCACTGCAGCTGCGCGGTCAAATTCGTAGCGAGCGCATGCGCAATACGATGCCCGCTCCTGGCAGGGCATCGCAATACCTACTGCGCATGCCCTCGCTACGAATTTGACCGTGCAGCTGCAGTGGAAAAGGACAGAGGAGGGGAGTAAACGGGCGGGCAGAGGCACACGGAGGGCGGGGTTATGAGCCGTTGAGGAGGTGCTGCCTGGGGCTCGGAGGATTAAGACGCCGACCTGGGCACTTGAGAGGGCTCATTAACATAATGTTCGAAGTTCATTTTTGGCTAAAAGAAAAGTCCGTTTTCCACAACAAAGGTACCGTTTTTAAGTTCTGGGTGGCACATATAACACTATTTGATCAGTCTAATATGCCCAAATGTGGTGACAGACTCCCTTTAAATCTATCCCAAAAAGGATATCTTAGATTCAAGGTGCTGATAGTGTCATTCTGAAAAACTTAACACACACGCTACCGTGCAGATACAAGTCTAATTCTGTGATTAAAGGTATATCTGTCACATAGCGCGTAAAAAATAGCCCTCACATTTATATTCAACCAAATCTGTCATTACTTGTGTGCCTGTATTAGTGTAATACGGTACCTAAATAGATAGCCAGACAGTGTTAGGTGTCTGTAAAAAAAGGCCTGAATTTTAATTCAATACATTGGCCCGAATAATATTTTTCTTATTGTGGTGAACGGTAACAATGAGGAAAACAACTAGTAAGGGACGCGGACGTGGACATGGTCGTGGTGGTGTTAGTGGACCCTCTGGTGCTGGGAGAGGACGTGGCCGTTCTGCCACAGCCACACGTCCTAGTGTACCAACTACCTCAGGTCCCAGTAGCCGCCAGAATTTACAGGGATATTTGGTGGGGCCCAATGCCGTTCTAAGGATGGTAAGGCCTGAGCAGGTACAGGCATTAGTCAATTGGGTGGCTGATAGTGCATCCAGCACGTTCACATTATCTCCCACCCAGTCTTCTGCAGAAAGCGCACAGATGGCGCATGAAAACCAAGCCCATCAGTCTGTCACATCACCCCCATGCATATCAGGGAAACTGTCTGAGCCTCAAGTTATGCAGCAGTCTCTTATGCTGTTTGAAGACTCTGCTGCCAGGGTTTCCCAAGGGCATCCACCTAGCCCTTCCCCAGGGGTAGAAGAGATAGAATGCACTAACGCACAACCACTTATGTTTCCTGATGATGAGGACATGGGAATACCACCTCAGCACGTCTCTGATGATGACGAAACACAGGTGCCAACTGCTGCGTCTTTCTGCAGTGTGCAGACTGAACAGGAGGTCAGGGATCAAGACTGGGTGGAAGACGATGCAGGGGACGATGAGGTCCTAGACCCCACATGGAATGAAGGTCATGCCACTGACTTTCACAGTTCAGAGGAAGAGGCAGTGGTGAGACCGAGCCAACAGCGTAGCAAAAGAGGGAGCAGTGGGCAAAATCAGAACACCCGCCACCAAGAGACTCCGCCTGCTACTGACCGCCGCCATCTGGGACCGAGCACCCCAAAGGCAGCTTCAAGGAGTTCCCTGGCATGGCACTTCTTCAAACAATGTGCTGACGACAAGACCCGAGTGGTTTGCATGCTGTGCCATCAGAGCCTGAAGCGAGGCATTAACGTTCTGAACCTTAGCACAACCTGCATGACCAGGCACCTGCATGCAAAGCATGAACTGCAGTAGAGTAAACACCTTAAAAACAAAGAAGTCACTCAGGCTCCCCCTGCTACCTCTTCTGCTGCTGCCGCCTCGGCCTCTTCTGCTGCTGCCGCCGCCTCGGCCTCTTCCTCCGCCTCTGGAGGAACGTTGGCACCTGCCGCCCAGCAAACATGGGATCTACCACCAACACCACCACCTGCGTCACCAAGCATCTCAACCATGTCACACGGCAGCGTTCAGCTCTCCATCTCACAAACATTTGAGAGAAAGCGTAAATTCCCACCTAGCCACCCTCGATCCCTGGCCCTGAATGCCAGCATTTCTAAACTACTGGCCTATGAAATGCTGTCATTTAGGCTGGTGGACACACACAGCTTCAAACAGCTCATGTCGCTTGCTGTCCCACAGTATGTTGTTCCCAGCCGCCACTACTTCTCCAAGAGAGCCATTCCTTCCCTGCACAACCAAGTGTCTGATAAAATCAAGTGTGCACTGCGCAACGCCATCTGTGGAAAGGTCCACCTAACCACAGATACGTGGACCAGTAAGCACGGCCAGGGACGCTATATCTCCCTAACTGCACACTGGGTAAATGTAGTGGCGGCTGGGCCCCAGGCGGAGAGCTGTTTGGCGCACTTCCTTCCCCCTCCAAGGATCGCAGGGCAACAACCTTTGCCTCCTGTCTCCTCCTCCTCCTACTCAGCTTCCTCCTCCTCTTCTTCCACCTGCTCATCCAGTCAGCCACACACCTTCACCACCAACTTCAGCACAGCCCAGGGTAAACGTCAGCAGGCCGTTCTGAAACTCATATGTTTGGGGGACAGGCCCCACACCGCAGAGGAGTTGTGGCGGGGTATAGAACAACAGACCGACGAGTGGTTGCTGTCGGTGAGCCTCAAGCCCGGCCTGGTGGTGTGCGATAATGGGCGAAATCTCGTTGCAGCTCTGGGACTAGCCGGTTTGACGCACATCCCTTGCCTGGCGCATGTGCTGAATTTGGTGGTGCAGAAGTTCATTCGCAACTACCCCGACATGTCAGAGCTGCTGCATAAAGTGCGGGCCGTCTGTTCGCGCTTCCGGCGTTCACACCCTGCCGCTGCTCGCCTGTCTGCGCTACAGCGTAACTTCGGCCTTCCCGCTCACCGCCTCATATGCGACGTGCCCACCAGGTGGAACTCCACCTTGCACATGCTGGACAGACTGTGCGAGCAGCAGCAGGCCATAGTGGAGTTTCAGCTGCAGCACGCACGGGTCAGTCGCACTGCGGATCAGCCCCACTTCACCACCAATGACTGGGCCTCCATGTGAGACCTGTGTGCCCTGTTGCGCTGTTTCGAGTACTCCACCAACATGGCCAGTGGCGATGACGCCGTTATCAGCGTTACAATACCACTTCTATGTCTCCTTGAGAAAACACTTAGGGCGATGATGGAAGAGGAGGTGGCCCAGGAGGAAGAGGAGGAAGAGGGGTCATTTTTAGCACTTTCAGGCCAGTTTCTTCGAAGTGACTCAGAGGGAGGTTTTTTGCAACAGCAGAGGCCAGGTACAAATGAGGCCAGACAGGGCCCACTACTGGAGGACGAGGAGGACGAGGATGAGGAGGAGGTGGAGGAGGATGAGGATGAAGCATGTTCACAGCGGGGTGGCACCCAAAGCAGCTCGGGCCCATCACTGGTGCGTGGCTGGGGGGAAGCACAGGACGATGACGATACGCCTCCCACAGAGGACAGCTTGTCCTTACCTCTGGGCAGCCTGGCACACATGAGCGACTACATGCTGCAGTGCCTGCGCAACGACAGCAGAGTTGCCCACATTTTAACGTGTGCGGACTACTGGGTTGCCACCCTGCTGGATCCCCGGTACAAAGACAATGTGCCCACCTTACTTCCTACACTGGAGCGTGATAGGAAGATGCGCGAGTACAAGCGCACGTTGGTAGACGCGCTACTGAGAGCATTCCCAAATGTCACAGGGGAACCAGTGGAAGCCCAAGGCGAAGGCAGAGGGGGAGCAAGAGGTCGCCAACGCAGCTGTGTCACGGCCAGCTCCTCTGAGGGCAGGGTTAGCATGGCAGAGATGTGGAAAAGTTTTGTCACCACGCCACAGCTAACTGCACCACCACCTGATACGGAACGTGTTAGCAGGAGGCAACATTTCACTAACATGGTGGAACAGTACCTGTGCACACCCCTCCACGTACTGACTGATGGTTCGGCCCCATTCAACTTCTGGGTCTCCAAATTGTCCACGTGGCCAGAGCTAGCCTTTTATGCCTTGGAGGTGCTGGCCTGCCCGGCGGCCAGCGTTTTGTCTGAACGTGTATTCAGCACGGCAGGGGGCGTCATTACAGACAAACGCAGCCGCCTGTCTACAGCTAGTGTGGACAAGCTAACGTTCATAAAAATGAACCAGGCATGGATCCCACAGTACCTGTCCATCCCTTGTGCAGATAAGATATTAACTACCTCCCCTTAACAATATATTATTCTACAACAGGGCACTTCCTCATTCAATCCTATTTTTATTTTCATTTTACCATTATATTGCGGGGCAACCCAAAGTTGAATGAACCTCTCCTCTGTCTGGGTGCCGGGGCCTAAATGTGTGACAGTGGCCTGTTCCAGTGGTGGGTGACGTGAAGCCTGATTCTCTGCTATGACATGAAGACTGATTCTGTGCTGACATGAAGCCAGATTCTCTGTTACGCGACCTCTCTCCTCTGCCTGGGTGCCTGGGCCTAAATATGTGACAGTGGCCTCTTCCAGTGGTGGGTGACGTGAAGCCTGATTCTCTGCTATGACATGAAGACTGATTCTGTGCTGACATAAGGCCAGATTCTCTGTTACGCGACCTCTCTCCTCTGCCTGGCTGCCTGGTTTTAAATATGTGACAGTGGCCTCTTCCAGTTGTGGGTGACGTGAAGCGTGATTCTCTGCTATGACATGAAGACTGATTCTGTGCTGACATAAGGCCAGATTCTCTGTTACGGGACCTCTCTCCTCTGTCTGGGTGCCGGGGCCTAAATGTGTGACAGTGGCCTGTTCCAGTGGTGGGTGACGTGAAGCCTGATTCTCTGCTATGACATGAAGACTGATTCTGTGCTGACATAAGGCCAGATTCTCTGTTACGGGACCTCTCTCCTCTGTCTGGGTGCCGGGGCCTAAATGTGTGACAGTGGCCTGTTCCAGTGGTGGGTGACGTGAAGCCTGATTCTCTGCTATGACATGAAGACTGATTCTGTGCTGACATAAGGCCAGATTCTCTGTTACGGGACCTCTCTCCTCTGTCTGGGTGCCGGGGCCTAAATGTGTGACAGTGGCCTGTTCCAGTGGTGGGTGACGTGAAGCCTGATTCTCTGCTATGACATGAAGACTGATTCTGTGCTGACATAAGGCCAGATTCTCTGTTACGGGACCTCTCTCCTCTGTCTGGGTGCCGGGGCCTAAATGTGTGACAGTGGCCTGTTCCAGTGGTGGGTGACGTGAAGCCTGATTCTCTGCTATGACATGAAGACTGATTCTGTGCTGACATAAGGCCAGATTCTCTGTTACAGGACCTCTCTCCTCTGTCTGGGTGACGGGGCCTAAATGTGCGACAGTGGCCTGTTCCAGTGGTGGGTGACGTGAAGCCTGATTCTCTGCTATGACATGAAGACTGATTCTGTGCTGACATAAGGCCAGATTCTCTGTTACGGGACCTCTCTCCTCTGTCTGGGTGCCGGGGCCTAAATATGTGACAGTGGCCTGTTCCAGTGGTGGGTGACGTGAAGCCTGATTCTCTGCTATGACATGAAGACTGATTCTGTGCTGACATAAGGCCAGATTCTCTGTTACGGGACCTCTCTCCTCTGTCTGGGTGCCGGGGCCTAAATGTGTGACAGTGGCCTGTTCCAGTGGTGGGTGACGTGAAGCCTGATTCTCTGCTATGACATGAAGACTGATTCTGTGCTGACATAAGGCCAGATTCTCTGTTACGCGACCTCTCTCCTCTGCCTGGGTGCCTGGGTCTAAATATGTGACAGTGGCCTCTTCCAGTGGTGGGTGACGTGAAGCCTGATTCTCTGCTATGACATGAAGACTGATTCTGTGCTGACATAAGGCCAGATTCTCTGTTACGGGACCTCTCTCCTCTGTCTGGGTGCCGGGGCCTAAATGTGTGACAGTGGCCTGTTCCAGTGGTGGGTGACGTGAAGCCTGATTCTCTGCTATGACATGAAGACTGATTCTGTGCTGACATAAGGCCAGATTCTCTGTTACGGGACCTCTCTCCTCTGTCTGGGTGCCGGGGCCTAAATGTGTGACAGTGGCCTGTTCCAGTGGTGGGTGACGTGAAGCCTGATTCTCTGCTATGACATGAAGACTGATTCTGTGCTGACATAAGGCCAGATTCTCTGTTACGGGACCTCTCTCCTCTGTCTGGGTGCCGGGGCCTAAATGTGTGACAGTGGCCTGTTCCAGTGGTGGGTGACGTGAAGCCTGATTCTCTGCTATGACATGAAGACTGATTCTGTGCTGACATAAGGCCAGATTCTCTGTTACGCGACCTCTCTCCTCTGCCTGGGTGCCTGGGTCTAAATATGTGACAGTGGCCTCTTCCAGTGGTGGGTGACGTGAAGCCTGAATCTCTGCTATGACATGAAGACTGATTCTGTGCTGACATAAGGCCAGATTCTCTGTTACGGGACCTCTCTCCTCTGTCTGGGTGCCGGGGCCTAAATGTGTGACAGTGGCCTGTTCCAGTGGTGGGTGACGTGAAGCCTGATTCTCTGCTATGACATGAAGACTGATTCTGTGCTGACATAAGGCCAGATTCTCTGTTACAGGACCTCTCTCCTCTGTCTGGGTGCCGGGGCCTAAATGTGTGACAGTGGCCTGTTCCAGTGGTGGCTGACGTGAAGCCTGATTCTCTGCTATGACATGAAGACTGATTCTGTGCTGACATAAGGCCAGATTCTATGTTACGGGACCTCTCTCCTCTGTCTGGGTGCCGGGGCCTAAATGTGTGACAGTGGCCTGTTCCAGTGGTGGGTGACGTGAAGCCTGATTCTCTGCTATGACATGAAGACTGATTCTGTGCTGACATAAGGCCAGATTCTCTGTTACGGGACCTCTCTCCTCTGTCTGGGTGCCGGGGCCTAAATGTGTGACAGTGGCCTGTTCCAGTGGTGGGTGACGTGAAGCCTGATTCTCTGCTATGACATGAAGACTGATTCTGTGCTGACATAAGGCCAGATTCTCTGTTACGGGACCTCTCTCCTCTGTCTGGGTGCCGGGGCCTAAATGTGTGACAGTGGCCTGTTCCAGTGGTGGGTGACGTGAAGCCTGATTCTCTGCTATGACATGAAGACTGATTCTGTGCTGACATAAGGCCAGATTCTCTGTTACGGGACCTCTCTCCTCTGTTTGGGTGCCGGGGCCTAAATGTGTGACAGTGGCCTCTTCCAGTGGTGGGTGACGTGAAGCCTGATTCTCTGCTATGACATGAAGACTGATTCTGTGCTGACATAAGGCCAGATTCTCTGTTACGGGACCTTTCTCCTCTGTCTGGGTGCCGGGGCCTAAATGTGTGACAGTGGCCTGTTCCAGTGGTGGGTGACGTGAAGCCTGATTCTCTGCTATGACATGAAGACTGATTCTGTGCTGACATAAGGCCAGATTCTCTGTTACGGGACCTCTCTCCTCTGTCTGGGTGCCGGGGCCTAAATGTGTGACAGTGGCCTGTTCCAGTGGTGGGTGACGTGAAGCCTGATTCTCTGCTATGACATGAAGACTGATTCTGTGCTGACATAAGGCCAGATTCTCTGTTACGGGACCTCTCTCCTCTGTCTGGGTGCCGGGGCCTAAATATGTGACAGTGGCCTGTTCCAGTGGTGGGTGACGTGAAGCCTGATTCTCTGCTATGACATGAAGACTGATTCTGTGCTGACATAAGGCCAGATTCTCTGTTACGGGACCTCTCTCCTCTGTCTGGGTGCCGGGGCCTAAATGTGTGACAGTGGCCTGTTCCAGTGGTGGGTGACGTGAAGCCTGATTCTCTGCTATGACATGAAGACTGATTCTGTGCTGACATAAGGCCAGATTCTCTGTTACGCGACCTCTCTCCTCTGCCTGGGTGCCTGGGTCTAAATATGTGACAGTGGCCTCTTCCAGTGGTGGGTGACGTGAAGCCTGATTCTCTGCTATGACATGAAGACTGATTCTGTGCTGACATAAGGCCAGATTCTCTGTTACGCGACCTCTCTCCTCTGTCTGGGTGCCGAGGCCTAAATGTGTGACAGTGGCCTGTTCCAGTGGTGGGTGACGTGAAGCCTGATTCTCTGCTATGACATGAAGACTGATTCTGTGCTGACATAAGGCCAGATTCTCTGTTACGGGACCTCTCTCCTCTGTCTGGGTGCCGGGGCCTAAATGTGTGACAGTGGCCTGTTCCAGTGGTGGGTGACGTGAAGCCTGATTCTCTGCTATGACATGAAGACTGATTCTGTGCTGACATAAGGCCAGATTCTCTGTTACGGGACCTCTCTCCTCTGTCTGGGTGCCGGGGCCTAAATGTGTGACAGTGGCCTGTTCCAGTGGTGGGTGACGTGAAGCCTGATTCTCTGCTATGACATGAAGACTGATTCTGTGCTGACATAAGGCCAGATTCTCTGTTACGCGACCTCTCTCCTCTGCCTGGGTGCCTGGGTCTAAATATGTGACAGTGGCCTCTTCCAGTGGTGGGTGACGTGAAGCCTGAATCTCTGCTATGACATGAAGACTGATTCTGTGATGACATAAGGCCAGATTCTCTGTTACGGGACCTCTCTCCTCTGTCTGGGTGCCGGGGCCTAAATGTGTGACAGTGGCCTGTTCCAGTGGTGGGTGACGTGAAGCCTGATTCTCTGCTATGACATGAAGACTGATTCTGTGCTGACATAAGGCCAGATTCTCTGTTACAGGATCTCTCTCCTCTGTCTGGGTGCCGGGGCCTAAATGTGTGACAGTGGCCTGTTCCAGTGGTGGGTGACGTGAAGCCTGATTCTCTGCTATGACATGAAGACTGATTCTGTGCTGACATAAGGCCAGATTCTCTGTTACGGGACCTCTCTCCTCTGTCTGGGTGCCGGGGCCTAAATGTGTGACAGTGGCCTGTTCCAGTGGTGGGTGACGTGAAGCCTGATTCTCTGCTATGACATGAAGACTGATTCTGTGCTGACATAAGGCCAGATTCTCTGTTACAGGACCTCTCTCCTCTGTCTGGGTGCCGGGGCCTAAATGTGTGACAGTGGCCTGTTCCAGTGGTGGGTGACGTGAAGCCTGATTCTCTGCTATGACATGAAGACTGATTCTGTGCTGACATAAGGCCAGATTCTCTGTTACGGGACCTCTCTCCTCTGTCTGGGTGCCGGGGCCTAAATGTGTGACAGTGGCCTGTTCCAGTGGTGGGTGACGTGAAGCCTGATTCTCTGCTATGACATGAAGACTGATTCTGTGCTGACATAAGGCCAGATTCTCTGTTACGGGACCTCTCTCCTCTGTCTGGGTGCCGGGGCCTAAATGTGTGACAGTGGCCTGTTCCAGTGGTGGGTGACGTGAAGCCTGATTCTCTGCTATGACATGAAGACTGATTCTGTGCTGACATAAGGCCAGATTCTCTGTTACGCGACCTCTCTCCTCTGCCTGGGTGCCTGGGTCTAAATATGTGACAGTGGCCTCTTCCAGTGGTGGGTGACGTGAAGCCTGAATCTCTGCTATGACATGAAGACTGATTCTGTGATGACATAAGGCCAGATTCTCTGTTACGGGACCTCTCTCCTCTGTCTGGGTGCCGGGGCCTAAATGTGTGACAGTGGCCTGTTCCAGTGGTGGGTGACGTGAAGCCTGATTCTCTGCTATGACATGAAGACTGATTCTGTGCTGACATAAGGCCAGATTCTCTGTTACAGGATCTCTCTCCTCTGTCTGGGTGCCGGGGCCTAAATGTGTGACAGTGGCCTGTTCCAGTGGTGGGTGACGTGAAGCCTGATTCTCTGCTATGACATGAAGACTGATTCTGTGCTGACATAAGGCCAGATTCTCTGTTACGGGACCTCTCTCCTCTGTCTGGGTGCCGGGGCCTAAATGTGTGACAGTGGCCTGTTCCAGTGGTGGGTGACGTGAAGCCTGATTCTCTGCTATGACATGAAGACTGATTCTGTGCTGACATAAGGCCAGATTCTCTGTTACGGGACCTCTCTCCTCTGTCTGGGTGCCGGGGCCTAAATGTGTGACAGTGGCCTGTTCCAGTGGTGGGTGACGTGAAGCCTGATTCTCTGCTATGACATGAAGACTGATTCTGTGCTGACATAAGGCCAGATTCTCTGTTACGGGACCTCTCTCCTCTGTCTGGGTGCCGGGGCCTAAATGTGTGACAGTGGCCTGTTCCAGTGGTGGGTGACGTGAAGCCTGATTCTCTGCTATGACATGAAGACTGATTCTGTGCTGACATAAGGCCAGATTCTCTGTTACTGGACCTCTCTCCTCTGTTTGGGTGCCGGGGCCTAAATGTGTGACAGTGGCCTGTTCCAGTGGTGGGTGACGTGAAGCCTGATTCTCTGCTATGACATGAAGACTGATTCTGTGCTGACATAAGGCCAGATTCTCTGTTACGGGACCTCTCTCCTCTGTCTGGGTGTCGGGGCCTAAATGTGTGACAGTGGCCTGTTCCAGTGGTGGGTGACGTGAAGCCTGATTCTCTGCTATGACATGAAGACTGATTCTGTGCTGACATAAGGCCAGATTCTCTGTTATGGGACCTCTCTCCTCTGTTTGGGTGCCGGGGCCTAAATGTGTGACAGTGGCCTGTTCCAGTGGTGGGTGACGTAAAGCCTGATTCTCTGCTATGACATGAAGACTGATTTTGTGCTGACATAAGGCCAGATTCTCTGTTACGCGACCTCTCTCCTCTGCCTGGGTGCCTGGGTCTAAATATGTGACAGTGGCCTCTTCCAGTGGTGAGTGACGTGAAGCCTGATTCTCTGCTATGACATGAAGACTGATTCTGTGCTGACATAAGGCCAGTTTCTCTGTTACGGGACCTCTCTCCTCTGTCTGGGTGCCGGGTCCTAAATGTGTGACAGTGGCCTGTTCCAGTGGTGGGTGACGTGAAGCCTGATTCTCTGCTATGACATGAAGACTGATTCTGTGCTGACATAAGGCCAGATTCTCGGTTACGGCACCTCTCTCCTCTGTCTGGGTGCCGGGGCCTAAATGTGTGACAGTGGCCTGTTCCATTGGTGGGTGACGTGAAGCCTGATTCTCTGCTATGACATGAAGACTGATTCTGTGCTGACATAAGGCCAGATTCTCTGTTACGGGACCTCTCTTCTCTGTATGGGTTCCGGGGCCTAAATGTGTGACAGTGGCCTGTTCCAGTGGTGGGTGACGTGAAGCCTGATTCTCTGCTATGACATGAAGACTGATTCTGTGCTGACATAAGGCCAGATTCTCTGTTACGGGACCTCTCTCCTCTGTCTAGGTGCCGGGGCCTAAATGTGTGACAGTGGCCTGTTCCAGTGGTGGGTGACGTGAAGCCTGATTCTCGCTATGACATGAAGACTGATTCTGTGCTGACATAAGGCCAGATTCTCTGTTACGGGACCTCTCTCCTCTGTCTGGGTGCCGGGGCCTAAATGTGTGACAGTGGCCTGTTCCAGTGGTGGGTGACGTGAAGCCTGATTCTCTGCTATGACATGAAGACTGATTCTGTGCTGACATAAGGCCAGATTCTCTGTTACGGGACCTCTCTCCTCTGTCTGGGTGCCGGTGCCTAAATGTGTGACAGTGGCCTGTTCCAGTGGTGGGTGACGTGAAGCCTGATTCTCTGCTATGACATGAAGACTGATTCTGTGCTGACATAAGGCCAGATTCTCTGTTACGGGACCTCTCTCCTCTGTCTGGGAAGCCGGGGCCTAAATGTGTGACAGTGGCCTGTTCCAGTGGTGGGTGACGTGAAGCCTGATTCTCTGCTATGACATGAAGACTGATTCTGTGCTGACATAAGGCCAGATTCTCTGTTACGGGACCTCTCTCCTCTGTCTTGGTGCCGGGGCATAAATATGTGACAGTGGCCTGTTCCAGTGGTGGGTGACGTGAAGCCTGATTCTCTGCTATGACATGAAGACTGATTCTGTGCTGACATGAAGCCAGATTCTCTGCTATGGCATGAAGAGACTGATTCTCTGCTGACATGAAGCCAGATTCTCTGCTATGGGACCTCTGTCCAATTGATATTGGTTAATTTTTATTTTTTTAATTTTAATTTTGATTCATTTCCCTATCCACATTTGTTTGCAGGGGATTTACCTACATGTTGCTGCCTTTTGCAGCCCTCTAGCTCTTTCCTGGGCTGTTTTACAGCCTTTTTAGTGCCCAAAAGTTCGGGTACCCATTGACTTCAATGGGGTTCGGGTTCGGGACGAAGTTCGGGTCGGGTTCGGATCCCGAACCCGAACATTTCCGGGAAGTTCGGCCGATCTTCTCGAACCCGAACATCCGGGTGTTCGCTCAACTCTACCAAGAATGTCTCCTCCAGATTACAACGCCACCTTGACCTGCCTGGTTGCCAAATTTATAACAATTTAGGGGACCAGCTGGGATGCCAGCTTTGACAACCTATAAGTGTACAGGATCTACAAGCCCAGCTGCAACATCTGTGGGAAAATGTGCCTCAGGATACCTTATGGAACCTTTTTGCCTCCATGCCCAAACATATCTTATCTTGTATCCAGGCTAGAGGTGGTCCAACAGGGTTCTAGAGCTTCCTTTCAGTTGTACAGTCTTCTCTAAACTTATCCTATTATCCCATGTAATCCCTTACTAATATCATCATTACGTTCATACCTAGAAAGTTTCATTATATTCCAACAACTCCTTTTTGGCACTTAATTTTTTTTGTTGTCCATGAGTGTATTTTCTATACATGTTTCGGGGCTATTTTGACTTCATCCTCAGTACAAGGAAGGAGTGAAGGTAACTTTGAAACACATTTAGAGAATACACAGCGTAATGCATACTATTTTATAGTTAGGAGGTTTATTACTTTTTCCTACTTCCACAGTGTCTGGAGAACCAGGTTTAGTAACACAATAATTCTCACACAAAAAGTTTCCCTAAAAAGCCTTTCTGCTGACATTTCATATTGCAAATATTTACACCTCTGTAAATAACCACAGTAATTTCATCCAACATTATTAGAGGCTTGTTTTCCAATTATTCATACTTTGCTCATTTTGCTCAATATTTGTTTTCTTACTTATTTTGTGATTTTATTCTAATTATTTTAATTATGGAAAGGCGCATTTACGACTTCCATCTGAAGCAAGGCAGCGTTAATAGAACAATTGCTCTGATATTCTATTGCATAGGTAGTTTGCGAAAACCAAGCAAATTATTATTGGATCCTAGATTTTACTTTTCACATTTCCAGTTTTTAAGCAATTTAATTGAGAATAAATTATGCAAAACATAGGGTACAGATAATACGCTGTGGAAATGAGGGCCACAAAATCGAAGGAAAATAAGTTAACTAAGTTAAAAAATGGTTGTTTATTAGTTCTTTTAGATTAGACTCTGCTGTCATGGCACTGTAGCATCAAGAAGCTCTCATCCACCCTGCATCCATGTACAGACCCATAATGCGGCCTCCATAGTGGACTTTGATCCAAATGTCTGGATAAATTTGAACTTCATTGTGCTTTGTGGTAGCAAATCGATTTAACCTGAAATAGTGCAAAAAAAATCATACCTGCTCCATTTGCTCATGATGAGCCGGCCGCTGCCATCTTGCTTGAAGATCTCGCCCAATATCCTGTGCGCAGTGACGTCATCTCAGGTCTCCAGATCTCCAGATCTTCAAGCAAGATGGCAGCGGCCGGCACATTGCGAGCAAATGGATCAGGTAAGTATGATTTAAAAAAATAAATAATTTACACTGTGTTATGTATATCAGATGCCGCGATCATGTATATCTGAGGGGCGCAATCACTACTCCCTGTCATTGCACCCACTACTTACAAAGAAATGTGCTTCGCAAATCATCACAAAGCAAATTTTTTTGTAAAATTTGGCAAAGCAGTTGAACCAAATTTTCCAATACTTCACTCATCTCTAGTGGCTTTGCTTCTACACAGTGACATAAGGGTTTTCTCTCAATATTTTTTTTAGGAAAAACCTATGTCATGCACCATTACATATCGTATTACAGAGGCATTCTCCTCTAAAAAGAATAATTGTGCCTATTTAAAGAGGTTGTCTCTCCTCAGATAACTCTAGGACCTGCAACTATCTTTAGAACGGAGCGTGCAAAGTGAAGGAGGACGCATCGCGCATGAACGGTTCGCCCTCCTTTCATTTTTATGGGAGCGCTGAAAACAGCTGCACGCTGTCTCTGATTTTTTTGTCAACCTCATAGAAGTAAAAGGAGCGGTGGCCTTGCTTGCGCTGCGCTCTTCCTATTCATTTCAATGGGACTATTGAAAATAGCCGAGCGGTGCACTTGGCTATTTTGGCAGTCCCATTGAATAAATGGAGGGCATCCGCACATGCGCAGTGCATCCTCCTTCACCTTGTAGGCTCCACTCTAAACATAGGCGTGGGTCCCACCTCTGCGCTATACCCCCAATGTCTGAGGTGAGACAACCCCTTTAACATTGTGTACAGTATGTTATATGAACCAGCTTAATCATATGAATCGATTTGTCTCATCAACCAGAGTCCTTCACCTGAGAGGGACTGTTCCCGCTGCTGAAGAATCTCCCCCTGCTGCTTGATTGACAGGGCCATACTTTGGGGGCCATTCAACTGGCCCATGATGACCAATCCACTTTCCAGGAAACTGTTCATCTAGGAATGCTCGGACCTGACACCCATAATGTGGTGGTGCACCATCACATTATGGGTGTCAGGTCCGAGCATTCCTAGATGAACAGTAGTTTCCTGGAAAGTGGATTGGTCGTCGTGGGCCAGTTGAATGGCCCCCAAGGTCTCCCGATCTGACCCCCTTAGACTTTTATCTTTGGGGTCATCTGAAGGCAATTGTCTATGCTGTGAAGATACGGGATGTGCAGCACCTGAAACTACGGATACTGGAAGCCTGTGCTAGCATTTCTCCTGCGGTGTTGCTATCAGTGTGTGAAGAGTGGGAGAAGAGGGTTGCATTGACAATCCAACACAATGGGCAGCACATTGAACACATTTTATAAGTGGTCAGAAACTTGTAAATAACTCATGAAAGAATAAAGTTACGTTAAAACCAAGCACACCATTGTTTTTCTTGTGAAATTCCCAATAAGTTTGATGTGTCACATGACCCTCTTCCTATTGAAAAAACTAAAGTTGGATTCAAAATGGCCGACTTCAAAATGGCCGCCATGGTCACCACCCATCTTGAAAAGTTTCCCCCCTCACATATACTAATGTGCCACAAACAGGAAGTTAATATCACCAACCATTCCCATTTTATTAAGGTGTATCCATATAAATGGCCCACCCTGTATGCATAAACACTAGAGATGAGTAAAGTATTCATAAATGTGATTCCGCTGCTTTGCTGAATTTTACGAAAAAAATTACTTTGTCACGAAGTACAGTAGTAGGTGTAATGACAGGGAGTGGAGATTGCGCTGCTCCCCGCCATTGTACCCCTCAGATGCCGCGTTCATAGCTGATCGCGGCATCTGACAGTAATAACACAGTGTAAAAAAATTAATAAAAAATCATACGTATCTCATCCATTTGCTTGTGATGGGCCGGCCGTCACCATTTTGATTAAAGATCTAGCTAAAATCTTGCGCGGCCCGTGATGATGTCATCACGGTGGCATCATGTCACCACGCACGGAATTTCATGCAGCCGGCCCCTCGGGAGCAAATGGATGAGGTAAGAAGTTCTTTTTGTTTGTTTTTTACACTGTTTCAGGGAAAATCGATTTGCTACCACGAAGCACGAGGAACCTGCAGCATTTTGCAGCATCAGCAAAGTAGATGATAGTTTGGCAAATTTTATCAGAAGCTCCAGAAAAAAAATAATCTGAATTGTAAAATGATCTGTGATACAGATTTTAAGTGTGAGGCATGGCAGCTTGTCATTTTCACTGGGGATTTCATGCTTTGCAATGTACAAAGTAAATTCTAACAAAGCTAGAACCAGCCCTGGACCTCGCATGGATCCAGAGATCTCCTCATTCATTGCTCCAATTGCCCTGCTAGATTAATAACAAGCTGGCAGCTCAGGGGGAGGAGGTGGGTCCTTTCTGCTTCAGCTCAGGGGGAGGAGGTGGGTCCTTTCTGCTTCAGCTCAGGGGGAGGAGGTGGGTCCTTTCTGCTTCAGCTCAGGGGGAGGATGTGGCGGGTCCTTTCTGCTTCAGCTCAGGGGGATTAGGTGGGTCCTTTCTGCTTCAGCTCAGGGGGAGGAGGTGGGTCCTTTCTGCTTCAGCTCAGGGGGAGGAGGTGGGTCCTTTCTGCTTCAGCTCAGGGGGAGGATGTGGCGGGTCCTTTCTGCTTCAGCTCAGGGGGAGGAGGTGGGTCCTTTCTGCTTCAGCTCAGGGGGAGGATGTGGCGGGTCCTTTCTGCTTCAGCTCAGGGGGAGGAGGTGGGTCCTTTCTGCTTCAGCTCAGGGGGAGGAGGTGGGTCCTTTCTGCTTCAGCTCAGGGGGAGGATGTGGCGGGTCCTTTCTGCTTCAGCTCAGGGCGAGTGTCCTTTCTTCTGCAGATCTCTCGCTCTGACAGCTCAGGAGGCAGTTGAAGGATGAATCTGAGCATGTGTGGCCATCTCATTGAGCAGGACAAAGCAATATGACTAAAAACAAACAGCAGATGGCGCTATACAGGTACAATTTATTGAATAACTCTGTGAATATTCAACATTTTTAAATACATGCAATTACAAAAGTATTCAGAACCAGGTGCTGATTGGAAAACTGGCGAATATTTTTCGAGGGACAACCCCTTTAAGCATTAACCAGACGCTGTAAGCCTGTACAAGCCCTCATATTGCCCTTTTTTTTTTTCATTTTCCCTGTGCTGCCATATAGTTTCAGCTATGACTTAGTTTGTGCCAGAAAATTCTCTACCCTTTTTTCTGTATGACTTGAATAAGGCTACTTTCACACTGGCGTTTTGTGCGGATCCGTCATGGACGGATCCGTTCAGATAATACAACCATCTGCATCCGTTCAGAACGGATCCGTTTGTATCATCTTTAACATAGGCCAAGACGGATCCGTCTTGAACACCATTGAAAGTCAATGGAGGACGGATCCGTTTTTTATTGTGCCAGATTGTGTCGTAGAAAACGGATCCGTCCCCATTGACTTAGATTGTGTGCCAGGGTGGATCCGTTTGGCTCCGTTTCGTCTCCAGAGCGGAATGGACGCTCACCGGAGGCAAACTGATGTATTCTGAGCGGATCCTTTTCCATTCAGAATGCATTAGAATGCAAACTGATCCATTTTGGACCGCTTGTGTGAGCCCTGAATGGATCTCACAAATGGAAAGCCAATACGCCAGTGTGAAAGTAGACTAACTAGATAAAGTTTGACCAATTCATCATGAACCGTATCTATTTTATTTTTTTGTAATATTGCCGTATAATGTCCCATTAATAATGATGCAGTTAACACATCTAAACGGCAGGCGTTTGTAAATGCCCGCGGGATCCCTCTGTCAGGACATATCCATCTAATCTCCCTGTACAAAGCTCGTAATTTGATTTAGGAGAGCAGTTGTTTGTGGCAGAAGGAGCTGCTGGCACAAATGGCCGTCTCCTCATCCAACCATGCTTCCCAACTGTCCTGCTAGAGAAGCCGAAGCTCCGAGTCCATGGAAAGGCAAAAAACAGCCACTGACTCGGAGGAATAGTAGTAAATGAACTCATCCGTCATCTTGCCTTTTATTGATGAGTGGCTCTGCTCAGCTGCAAGTGACGGGGCTGAACAGATAGCTCCGGAGCCCCTGCTCCCTCTATTCTACCGCACGCGGAGACACCGGCCCCAAAACAATGAGTCATTACTTATTACACCCGTTATTAACTCGGCTCAGCCTCATTAAGCATAAAAATTGAAGAGAGAGACACCAATGCCCAGCAACATCATGAATATCAAGAGGAGCACGTGCCAGGAGTGCCGTAAGAACCCAAGGAGGGCTAGTCACTTAAAGATTGTATTTTACGCCTTTTGACACGTCCAAGTCCTAAGAGCCATGAGAAGTTGATTGTTAGTTTTCCTCTTCCTGACGTGATTGTATTGAGGGCTAAAACCATGACTAATGGGACGCGGCAAACAAAATACTGGACTGGAAGCGTGTTATTAACTGGGACTTTGGAAAGAAGGTTTATGACAATGTGACTCTTTTATTAGGGGAATTGGGAAGGAAACAGGTATCCCGCGTAGCTGTAAATAACCTTTCAGGCGGTATATTTCAGGGAAGAAATGTTGCTTTGTAGCCAGAACGATGCGATAATTACACTATGTCAATGTTCTGCATTGCAGCGCTGTCACTCGTCGTCGTGATATTTACGCAGGAGGTTTTTTTCATGGACTGTCCAAAGTTATTCGCATTCGAGATAGATTGGTTTTAATGCAGATGGGATGTATTTGTTAAATAATATTAGGTACAAAGCAGGAACGGGGCGAGGTGAGTAACAATCGGCAGTAGGGCAGAGTGTGACCATCCCTTCCTTACTTTGGAAACGTCTTGTGTCTTATAAGTAGAGCTCTGTTTATTGTTATAGTAGATCTCTCCAAATTGTAAGGGCTCATGCACACGACAGTATTTTGCGTTCAGTATACTGGACGTTTTTTGAGTTCAGTATACGGAACATATACTGAACCATTCATTTCAATGGTTCAGCAAAAAATACTGAAGTGTCTCCGTGTGCATTCCGTTTCAGTATTTCAGTATTTCCGTGCTGTGAAAAGATAGAACATGTCCTATTCTTGTCCGCAAATCACGGTGCTTGGCTCCATTCAAGTCAATGGGTCCGCAAAAAAAACTGAACACATACGGAAATGCATCCGTATGCCTTCCGTTTCCGTTCCGTTTTTTGCTGAACCATCTATTGAAAATGTTATGCCCAGCCCAATTTTAGCTATGTAATTACTGTATACTGTATATACCATACGGAAAAACGGAACAGAAAAACGGAACAAAAACGGAAACACAACGGAAACCAAAAACGGAACAACGGATCCGTTTAAAACGGACCGCAAAACACTGAAAAAGACATACTGTCGTGTGAAAGAGGCCTAAGGAAGACGCTGGAGAGCAACAGGTCTAAAGTGTTGGGGGAAAAAAAAACAAAAAAAAAACAGGAGAGGTTGGAGACTGTGCCTTGTGCAGCAGCGCGCAGCGCGTCATGAACAGTCTACATATCCAATCTGTCTGCATGTAGGGAAGGGCAGAGGCGATCAGTTATCAAAAGCATTACATTATATACAGGAACGAAAAATCAAGAGCGATTGGACCTTGTGCAGCAGCGCGCAGCTTGTCATAAGCAGTGTGCGTACCGCGTCCCTCTACTTGTGGGGATGGGCAGATGTGATCTATCAGCAAAAGTCCTACATCTGCACACGACCGTTTTTTTTCCCCCGTTTACTGGCCGTTTTTTGCGTTCCGTATACGGTCCGTATACGTAACCATTCATTTCAATGGTTCCGCAAAAAAAAACGGAATGTACTCCGTATGCATTCCGTTTCCGTATTTCCGTTTTTCCGTTCAAAGATAAAGCATGTCCTATTATTGCCCGCAGCAAATCACGTTCCGTGTCTCCATTCAAGTCAATGGGTCCGCGAAAAAAACGGAACACATACGGAAATGCATCCGTATGTCTTCCGTTTCCGTTCCGTTTTTTTGCGGAACCATCTGTTGAAAATGTTATGCCCCGCCCAATTTTATCTATGTGATTACTGTATACTGTATAGGCCATATGGAAAAACGGAACAGAAACGGAAACACAACGGACCAAAAAAAAAAGGAACAACGGATCCGTGAAGAACGGACCGCAAAACACTGAAAAAGCCATACGGTCGTGTGCAGGAGGCCTTATACAGGATCCAGACTGGAGGAGATTCATTAAAGAGAAAAATCAGGTGAGATTCGGAGATTGGAGACATGTCATAAGCAATGCGCAAACACAGGGAAGGGCAGAAGTGATCGACTAGCTAAACTCTTACTTCATATAGGATCCAGACTAGAGGAGATTCAGTGAGGGGAAAAAACAGGCGAAATTCGCAAATGTGTTTTGTGCAGCAGCAGTGTAAGCAGTGTGCATGCCGCCATCCTGCTGCATATAGGGGGGGGTTTACATATATATACAGGGGCGGACATACCGCCTGTGCAGACAGTTTGCTGCTGGTGAAACAGCCCTAAGATTTCTAGTTTGCTAGAAGGGCTCCTGCACACGACCGTATCTGTTTTGCGGTTCGTTTTAAACGGATCTGTTTCTCTTTTTTTTTGTTCCAGTATTGTTTCCGTTCTGTTTTGTCGTTCCGTTTTTCTGTTTGTGATCCCTTTTTTTGCGGATCGCAAATGGAGATGGAAGCATACAGTAATGTTTAAACAGTAAGTACATTAAAAAAATTGGGCTGGGCATAAAACTTTCAATAGATGGTTCCGCAAAAACGGAACGCATAAGGAAGACATACGGATGCATTCAGTTTTTTTGCGGAACCATTGACTTTAATGGAGCCACGGCACATTTCCATCTTTGAACGGAACGGAAATACGGAAACAAAATGCATACAGAGTGCCTTGCGTTTTTGTTTGCAGATCCATGGAAATGAATGGCCTAAGGCCTCTTGCACACAAACGTTTTTTTCTTTTGTTTACGTTCCGTTTTTTTGCGTTCCATATACGGTCTGTATACGGAACCATTCATTTCAATGGGTCCGCAAAAAAAGTACTCCATATGCATTCCGTTTCCGTATTTCCTTTTTTCCGTTCCGTTCAAAGATAGAACATGTCCTATTAGTGCCCGCAAATCACGTTCCGTGGCTCAATTCAAGTCAATGGGGCTGTAAAAAAACGGACTGTATCCGTATGTCTTCCGGATCCGTTCCGTTTTTGCAGAACCATCTATTGCAAATGTTATGCCCAGCCCAATTTTCCATGTAATTACTGTAGACTGTATATGCTTCCGTTTCCGATCCGCAAAAAAACGGAAACCAAACGGAACGGCAAAACGGAACGGAAGCGGAACTGAAACAAAAAACTGAAAAACGGATCAGTTCAAAACGGCCCGTCGCGAGCAAATGGAGGAGTCAAGTATGATTTTATTTTAATTTTTTTTACACCATTTCAGGTTAAATTGATTCGCTACCACGAAGCACGAGGAAATTTGACTTTGCGGCTAATGGAATTTATCCTGAAATTTGAATCGAATTCCACTTTGTTGGATTTGATTTGCTCATCGCTAGTTATGATCGCAGGTGATTTGTCACATTAGGGACTGGTTTTTACTGTGGTTTCCCTTTTAGGGTCCATTCACACGTCCGTAATTTGGGTCCGCATTCGTTCCGCAATTTGCGGACCCATTCACTTTCAATGGGGCAGGAACGGATGCAAATCCACATTTCCTGGATCCGCATCCGCATTTTCGGGATCAGCATCTGTTTTTTCGGGATCCGTTTTTTCGGGATCCGCAATTTTGTTCCTGAAAATTGCGGACCAGAAAAGGCATTTTCTATTATAGTGTCTGTGATGTGCGGAGCGCAAATTGCGGATCGCACATTGCAGGTGTCCGTGTTTTGCGGATCCGCAATTTGCGGATCCGCAAAACCACTTACGGACGTGTGAATGGACCATAAAAGTTGGAAATCCAGTATCGAGATACAGAGGTAAGAAAAAATGTCTGCTTCTGCCAGGCCGTACTGTCCTAAAACAATAACGCACAGTGTCCGCAATAAAAGCAAACTTAGAACTCCCAGCTGAGTAGAAGAGAAAGTTGCAGTCGCGTGCAGGAGGGTTGACATGTTTATCTTTCAGTGTGATTTATGTAATCTGTTCCCTAACACTATATTAGCAATATCACAGACTGTTAAATAGAGATAAGTCCTGGAATTACAGCTGACTGAGAGCATAAACTCCATCATTTCTCTATGTATGTACTGTGGGGCTTATC
The DNA here is from genome assembly GCF_905171765.1 of Bufo bufo. NCBI lineage: Eukaryota > Metazoa > Chordata > Amphibia > Anura > Bufonidae > Bufo > Bufo bufo. The sequence goes on from NC_053390.1 coordinate 63,399,952, forward strand.
AAAGTATTATGCTAGAAAAATAGTTGAATTTGTGTTATCAAGGCCTCGTGTCATGTAGAGAATATGTATCAGTATCTCATTCCCTTGTGCTTTGTGTCAAGGATTCTATCATTTCGGGCTTTATCTTCCACTATCTCTCTGAAATATTCTCCTAAATAGGACAAATGATTTCTAAGCCGAACATTTTTTATCCAAGGGATGCAAGAGATTAGAAGTGTATGTGTACAGTATATGTTTGCGCGCTCCCAGAAGTGATATACACATAGCACAGACGGGTTTACCATTTGGACCAACTATGTGTTATACATCTTCAGTTAAACCTAAGTAGGTGGTGGTGATGGTGGTGGTGGTGGTGGTGATGGTGGGGTGTATCCTTTAAAGGTGTTTACCTAAGTTTTATTTTAGTTGAGTCCAATTTCTTATGAAATCAATTCAATACCAGTTGGCAAAACCTTTGATGGGCTGCAATGCACATTGCAACCACTGGGTGGCCACACAGACACATATCGGTTAGACATCTCGTGTCACCATATTGGGAAATCCTGTTGTTCAGAAAAGGTGGTCATCCCATGGCACACATATCAGGACACGTGCAGTGGCACTATGTTGCTGTTAAAGAGGACCTTTCACGTCTCCGGACATGTCTGTTTTAATAGCTTCATGGATTCTCCATGTAATAACAATTCTGGAGCATCTATTCTTATAACTCTGTTGTGCCGTTCCTGTATTATTTTGACTAAATGTTATGAATGAATTGCTAGCAGTCTGCAGTAAGGGTACAGAGGGGCGGTAGACTGCTAACAAATTATTCATAACTTCTAGTAGAAATAATACAGGAACGGCACAACATAGAGTCATAAGAATAGATGCTCCAGAATTGTTATTACATGGGGAATGCGTGAAGCTATTAAAACAGGAGCGGTGAAAGGTCCTCTTCCAGCTGAAGTATCTGGCACCGCCACAACCAAACATATTGCCCTGTGCTGGGGGTAAACAATGAAGGGCTACTTACCACCTATAAGAACTACACACTTCTTTACGCAGATAGAGTACATACTAACCTTCCACTTGGCTCAACATACAATAGCCCTAGATAAGTGGTGCAAGATGAACAGTTTTGGGGAAAAAAAAAACATTATTCTGCAATGCTCTCTCGGGAGTTGTTTACACTATTTGGGGCACATTTATTAAGACCGGCATTATAGACCCTTTATCTGGCGGTGGATCTGCCGGAGTTATGTGGAGGTGCCGACCTCTACATAACTTCGGCATATCCATCACCGATTCTAAATGTAAGACAACTTCCTAGCTGTCTTACATTTAGACCGTTTTCTATGCCTAAAACAGGTGTAGAAAATGATGAATGAGACGGGCCTGCAGACCCTTCCCCGTCCATGTCACGCCCACTTTTTTAGACCTGGCATTAGCAGGGAAGAGGTTGCAGATTCTGCCGCAACATGGCATGCCACAGAATCCGCGCCAGATATACGCCACAAAAGTGTCGTATATCTGTTCACAAATGACCCCCCGTGTGTCTATATGAGGTCACCAAGTGCTTATGATGTGAGCTGAAGCCTGTTTTTTTTCTAGTATATCATGATAAGGTTTTAAATTTTGCATAATAAAAACTTAGGTGAAGATTTATCAAACTGGTATAAAGTAGAACTGGCTTAGTTGCCCATAGCAACCAATCAGAGTCCACCTTTCTTTTTCCAAAGGAGCTGTGAATAATGAAAGGTGGAATCTGATTGGTTGCTATGGGCAACTAAGACAGTTCTACTTTTCCCCTTAGGGTCCGTTCACACGTCCGTGGAATGGGTCTGCATCTGTTCCGCAAATTGTGGAACGGGTGCGGACCTATTTATTTTCTATGGGGCAGGAATGGATGCGGACAGCACACAGTGTGCTGTCCGCATCTGCATTTCCGGAGCGCGCCCCCGTGGCAATTGTGGACAAGAATAGGCAGTTTTATGGGGGTGCCGGCCCTTAGAGTCCTAAAAAGATATGCAGAAATGTACAGCTGTACCCATCTGTAAATGCTCAGTTTTTAAACTATATTTGATATTATTGCCAGTTAAGTGCCGATTCTTCAGGTAGCACCCACAGCGCTGTCCTGCATCATGGGTTTTTCACTCTATTTTTGGCTTTTATAGTCTCTCAATTAGAGTGTTCCCTCTGGAGTCACTAGGGGTGGACTGGTCATAGACCCTGCAGGGAAATTTCCCGGTGGACATATGCTCAAGTTGCCACCCGAGGCCTCCTCATGGCTGTCAGCCGGGTAAATAACAATCTGATGCTCTCAGCATTAATTAATGCATTGGTATCAGGTACTTATGGTCCTGGCCAATGGCTGCAGATGCCCTCCTCAGGACAGTTATATAGTTGGATACTATGGTGAGGACGGCAATATTTTGTGCTGCACTGTACCATTTAGTTCTGTTTTGGGCTGTATTTTGTGCTGCACTACAGTGTTCCTTTCCCCGCCTACTTGTGTTGCCCTATCGTCTGTAAATTTGGATCCACATCAAACATGGGGTCGCTTTTATTTTTTTATTTTATTTTTTCAGGGCCACTTTAATTTCCCAGTCCACCCCTGGGAGTCACCATAGACTCCTTCTTTGCAACAGTCATCAAATTCGGTTTCAATAATCAACATATGATGTGTCATACATCCATACGTATATCCATGAGGATTACCTTTCATACAAGTTAATGCTGGTGTAGAAAAGTAAAAAAAAAATGGCGCATTTTGCACAAAAATGTTCCTAATTTTTTAGTTTCTGAACGGCTCCCGTCACGTTCAAGACATTTGCTATCATTTACAACAGAAAACTGGTGTAAATTATATCTGAAATCTATGCCACCCGCTTACTGGTGCAGATGTCAGTTTCTGGCTCACAGACAGCCACTATGCGACCACATCTTACTCTGGCGGCCTTTTTCCTAAGATTGGTGTGTAAAATGCCAGTCTTTAGTAAATGAGCCCCATTGGGTTTTGCACAATATGTATCCCATACACGGTGTAAGCTGTAATTACCGCACCCAGGGGCCGCTGACAGGACCTGCCATTCGTTTTACATAGAAGGATGATGTAGCGGCGCCTGCTCTTATTTCCCAGGTTTCAATGCCCTGGTCATTTATTTTATTCTGTTTACGATACATCCCGGCCCCCGGAGTCTTCACAATTCTGAACTGTATGTGAAGACAGCTCCACACCCTCCCCACTGGCTCTCTGCCTTCAGATCTGCCCTGCGGTACTTAACGGTGACAGTATAAAGGATCTGTGCACAGCCAGACCTGTAGGTTCAGCCGTATTCTTCACTTTCATGAAATTAATAAATTCTGCAGAGAAATCGTCAGTATGATGAGAAATCCTTCCTGAAAGTAGCCTTAGCCAGGCATGCTTAACCTGCGGCCCTCCAGCTGCTTCAAAACTACAACTACCAGCATGCCCGAACAGCCTACAGCTATCAGCCTACAGCAGGGCATAGTGGGAGTTGTAGTTTTACAACAGCTGGAGGGCCGCAGGTTGAGCATGCCTGGTCTAAGCTGTAGGCAACATGGTATAGAACAAGAAAAGCTGAGCAGAATGCTATGTCATTTTATGCAAAAAGATTCAGTAAAACTTTCATTTTATTCGTTTGCTCATTTTGGGCTTTGAAGTCCAGGAGGTGGACCTATCAGTGATTGACAGCCTGCCCTCTATGACTGTGTATACAGAGATAGCTGTAAATATATAATTTAACTCACCTTAACCCACTTGATTGCGGCCCGGCATCTCCTTCTGTCTCCTTTGCTGAACAGGACCTGTGGTGAGCATTAATTACAGGTAAAGGACCTTTGGTGACGTCACTCCGGTCATCACATGATCCATCACATGATCTTTTACCATGGTGATGGATCATGTGATGACCGGAGTGACGTCACCAAAGGTCCTTTACCTGTAATTAATGCTCACCACAGGTCCTGTTCAGCAAAGGAGACAGAAGGAGATGCCGGGCTACGTGATCAAGTGGACTAAGGTGAGTTAAATTTAAATTTTTTTTTTAACCCCTCCAGCGCTAGTTTACTATGCATTCTGTATTCAGAATGCTATTATTTTCCCTTATAACCATGTTATAAGGGAAAATAATACAATCTACAGAACACCGATCCCAAGCCCGAACTTCTGTGAAGAAGTTCGGATTTGGGTACCAAACATGCGCGATTTTTCTCACACGAGTGCAAAACGCATTACAATGTTTTGCACTCACGCGGAAAAATCGCGGGTGTTCTTGCAACGCACCCGCACATTTTCCCGCAACGCCCGTGTGAACCCCGCCTAAATGATATGTTTTACTGAATCTTTCCCCATAAAATTACATATCAATCTGCTCAGCTCCTCCTGCTCTATAACATTCTGCTGTTCAATGTAACAGGCTCCCTTAAATAATAATAATATTAAAAAAGCAAAAAATTATAATATTACAAGAGTCAGAAGAGTTATTCAATAAAATGCATCAGTTTTTACATACATGTTACATTGATGACCCCTGTAAAACATCAATGATTGAGGAGTTTAAAAAAATATTAAAATGCACCAAACTACGTCTGGGACTGGCTTCATGGTTCTCCATGAAAAATATATGTCACTCAAGTAACAGTGGGCCCCGCAAACGTGTTTTTATCATGTATTAATGTCATGTGATATGCCTGTATTTTGTATTTTATCTCCTGTCAAATCGATTCTCCACAGGATGGAGCAGTGTCAGGGTGTATAAATAGCTTAGCTCAGACCTAAGTTAGGCAGTGCAGTGCATTCATGTGTCCTGTGCAGTTGTGTGCAATGCAGTGCAGTCATGTGTCCTGTGCAGTTGTGTGCAGTGCAGTGCAGTCATGTGTCCTGTGCAGTGCAGTCATGTGTCCTGTGCAGTTGTGTGCAGTGCAGTGCAGTCATGTGTCCTGTGCAGTTGTGTGCAGTGCAGTCATGTGTCCTGTGCAGTGCAGTCATGTGTCCTGTGCAGTTGTGTGCAGTGAAGTGCAGTCATGTGTCCTGTGCAGTTGTGTGCAGTGAAGTGCAGTCATGTGTCATGTGCAGTTGTGTGCAGTGCAGTCATGTGTCCTATGCAGTTGTGTGCAGTGCAGTCATGTGTCCTGTGCAGTTGTGTGCAGTGTAGTGCAGTCATGTGTCCTGTGCAGTGCAGTCATGTGTCCTGTGCAGTTGTGTGCAGTGAAGTGCAGTCATGTGTCCTGTGCAGTGCAGTCATGTGTCCTGTGCAGTGCAGTCATGTGTCCTGTGCAGTTGTGTGCTGTGCAGTGCAGTCATGTGTCCTGTGCAGTGCAGTCATGTGTCCTGTGCAGTTGTGTGCAGTGAAGTGCAGTCATGTGTCCTGTGCAGTGCAGTGCAGTCATGTGTCCTGTGCAGTGCAGTCATGTGTCCTGTGCAGTTGTGTGCAGTGAAGTGCAGTCATGTGTCCTGTGCAGTTGTGTGCTGTGCAGTGCAGTCATGTGTCCTGTGCAGTGCAGTCATGTGTCCTGTGCAGTTGTGTGCAGTGAAGTGCAGTCATGTGTCCTGTGCAGTGCAGTGCAGTGCAGTTGTGTCCTGTGCAGTGCAGTCATGTGTCCTGTGCAGTTGTGTGCTGTGCAGTGCAGTCATGTGTCCTGTGCAGTTGTGTGCTGTGCAGTGCAGTTCAGTTTAGTTCCTGGTTTAGGTGAATCCAGACCAGTGCAGATGAGCTCAGGTAAATCCAAGTGAGAGTTCAGTTGAATGCAGTTCTCTCATGAGCCTACAAGAAAGCACCAGCCATGAATATCTGGAGGGAGGCCCCTTCCTAGCCTCTCTACTCTGTCCCTGTCGGCTCCATAGCCCAGGGTTAAGGCCTGCAAGTATTCTTCCTAGGGGTGAGCAATCCACTCCTATAGATCGCTCTTCCAGGGTGACCAATGTCTAAACTATATACAGCCGAGTATTTGAGGAATTATCAAGTTTATGCAAGACAAAGGATTAGCAAGATAGTCATTACCTGAGGACTTATTAGGCTCCTTTGTACTAGGTGTAGGAGATAGCTTGAAGCATCTACATCTCCAGTTTAAATCCTGAGGACAGTCAGGCCAACTGTCAGAATAACATTGGAATAGAAGTTTCAGGATTCAGAAAAGCACCTTTATTCAAGGATTAGGCTCAGGCCGGAGTTGTTACCAGTGTAAGACTTTCATTATTACCAGCCTAGTCTGAGCAGTAGCTTCTTATGTATTACAAGAGCCTGTACTTCATTGAGGATTTGCATTTCCCTTTCCCCATATGTATGGGAGATTGTGCTTAATGCCGGATTGTATCAAGAGACTGTTCAATGCCTATGGATGTATTGTAATCAAGAGTCATCATCAGTAAAGAGCCATTTGGAGTTTCACCCTGCTTGCCTCAGACTCAGTTCCTCTATTAACACTACAGTAAATGGTTGTACCTCCATCCAAAAGGTACTGGCGTCACGATTACAAGGGACATTGCCACTGTCACATTAATACAGACCACAAAGGGCACCTCAAACCACCATCTGGCCAGTGTCCCTTACACCAGAGTGTGCCCCAGAGAATCCTTGTGCCGTTCTCCTTTTCACTTATGCGAGCCTGCCCAGGGACGACCTAACCGTGAGTAACTTTTTGCTTTTACATTGCTCTCTTTTTTTGTGCACTAACAGCAAATTTTATAGCTTATCAGACATTTTATGCTTATTGAGGTTTTTTAGTTTTTTTTTTATACCTGCCCGTATATTGAATTCCTTTGTGTCTTAATTCAAAAATATTTTCAATTTCCTTAATATTTTATCCCTTTAGCACATCCTGACATAAATATCATGTCATGGAGTGCTTTGCCTTATAGATCCATGATGCACTCTTTTATTGGTATGATCGACAGCAGGAGCAAGTAAATCTAGGAATCTTTTTCTCTATCTCGATTGACAGGGTGATGGTAGAGGACTGTGCATGAACCTGGCAGTGTCAATAAAGGAAGGAAAGGCCTGCCAAAGAAAGAAGGAGGAGCAATGGTGCATAGAATGGCTTCGGCCTGGCCTCAGTGTGTTTAACTGTAGTGTTGATCACGAATATTCGAATTGCGAATTTTAATTGCGAATATCGGCACTTCGAGAATTCGCGAATATTTAGAATATGGCAAAATATATTCGTCATGGCGAATATTCGATTTTTTTTTAAATACCAGTTCATGCGTATGCCTGGTGATCATGAATTTGCGAATTCTCGAATATACGGCAAATATTCGCCCAAATATTCGCGAAATATCGCAAATTCGAATATTGCCCCTGCCGCTCATCGCTATTTAACTGATCATTTGCATATTGATTAAAAGTACTTTTTCTCCATAATGAAGCATTGACTCGCTAAGTGAAAGGTATCAAAGTCAGCTAAGTTGCCTCAACAAGGCATTGTGCCTGGCTTAACAGTGGATTTTCTGGTGACAGGCTTCCTTTAATGGGGTTTTCCCGTAAAAAAATATTTTTTATCAAGTGCCCGTAGCATGCCTCTTGAAACAGAAGATTCATACTCACCTGCTTCACCCAACTCTGGACCTCTGCGCTGCCCCCGCTGTCCCCACCTTCTGTTCCCCACACTGTTGACCGCTAGCTGACTATGGGCATGATGACATGCACCCCTTCAACCAATGAATGACAGCAGCGGTGACCTGCTGCTTCTGGCGACATCACCTATGAAGCCAGTCAATGGAGGTAACTTGGTAAAAAATAATTATTGGAAAATCCCTTTAAGAAACAGAGCAGAAGGTTCCCAATAGATTAAAATAAAAAACAACCACACATCGTGTAGGGTCAGACTGGGGTTCCTTTGACCTACCAGAGGAAATTATTATTAGGACACAACCACCATACCAGCAATAAAGTCTAATTGATTTTGAATCAAAGATATAGACCCTAGTGGCAATTTATTGTCTCCAAATGATTTTTTTGGGGGGCCCACAATGGTATCAGAGCCTGGGTCCACCAAAGAATCCTCTGGTACACTGGTAAGCCAGTCCAATATCATGTGTTTTAGGCCCTCGTTTTCTCTTTTTTCACTCCCATGCCACAATATTTTTCTTCCTTTCACATAATCATCTGCCCATTATCTGCCCACAGGGGAAATGTCCCATACTAACCAACATCACTGCTACAACCTCAGACTGGCTTTGTGGAATTATGATAGAGAATTGGAGATATGGACTATCATCTTCTCATAAAAGTATAAAAGACCAGGCAAGGGGCTAGAAATGTGAGGCAGTCATAACAGACAGGGTACTGTGCCTTGGATATCCACTAAAGTAACAGACATACACATATATACAGCTGTATGTTTCTAGTATTGTGTTGCGTCTGGTTTAAGATTATGGCATTGTTCCGTTTGTTTGTCTTCAGAAGACATCGAAAGAAAACGTATGCCAGACTTCCAGTCAAACTCGGAGCCCATGTTTCTTAGATCAATGACTATAAAACCAGTATTAGAAACAACATTCATTTCGTGGCATTGAGGGGAACTTTACACTGAATAATGTCTGTCTTGAGAAGAAAGTAACAAAGGTGTAAATTTGAGCAACCTTTTACTCCCGTGATAGCACATGCCCTGAATCAATGGTGAGTGCGTTAAGGCTGTGCCGTAAAGATGTTTGATGGGATGAGCCTCGGCTTGTGAGCTTTTTTATACTATTGTTTAGTGGAGCACTTTTTATGCTCTCTTTTATACGACTCAATATTTCGTATAGACAAAGAATATGTATATATGTTCTTTTGAAGTCAATTTACGTGAAACATATTCTTAGACAGCTCCTATACCTGCAATAAGTTATCCTAAATAATCGTCACTATTTTATATATAATGGTTAGCTCATATTAAAAGTTCATTAAAAAGGTACCATTTTTAACTTTGTCTAAAAGAAAAAAAATATATTAGGTTGTATATTATAATACTTAAAAGGGAACCTGTCATCGGGATTTTGTGTATAGAGCTGAGGACATGGGTTGCTAGATGGCCGCTAGCAAATCCGCAATATCCAGTCCCCATAGCTCTGTGTGCTTTTATTGAGTAAAAAAAAATTATTTGATACATATGCAAATTAACCTGAGATGAGTCCTGTCCCTGACTCATCTCTGGGACAGGACTCATCTCAGAGACAGGACTCATCTCAGGGACAGGACTCATCTCAGAGACAGGACTCATCTCAGGGACAGGACTAATGTCAGAGACAGGACTCATCTCAGGGACAGGACTCATCTCTGGGACAGGACTCATCTCAGGGACAGGACTCATCTCTGGGACAGGACTCATCTCTGGGACAGGACTCATCTCTGGGACAGGACTCATCTCTGGGACAGGACTCATCTCAGGGACAGGACTCATCTCTGGGACAGGACTCATCTCTGGGACAGGACTCATCTCTGGGACAGGACTCATCTCAGGGACAGGACTCATCTCAGGGACAGGACTCATCTCAGCATCTCAGGGACAGGACTCATCTCAGGTTAATTTGCATATGTATCAAATCAGTTTTTTTTTTTTTTTTTTTTTTTTTTTTTTTTACACAATAAAAGCACACAGAGCTATGGGAACTGGGTATTGCGGTTGTGCTAGCGGCCATCTAGCAACCCATGTCCTCAGCTTTATACACAAAATCCCGGTGACAGGTTCCCTTTAAATGTACTTTTACTTATACCATATTCGCCATAATTTGAGATGGAACACCAAGGAAATTCAAAGGATGGAAACAAAAAAGCTGTGAACTACTGTACATATGCCAAGCAGAGTTTCTTCCTTATGTCCTACCCATTTCTATTAGGATTAGCTGAGCTGAGCGGGCTTCTGCTTCTGCCTGCTCCGCTGAGCTAAGAGTCCTACATGTCAGCTCTTAGCGGTAGAGTTGAGCGAACACCTGGATGTTCGGGTTCGAGAAGTTCGGCCGAACTTCCCGGAAATGTTCGGGTTTCGGGATCCGAACCCGACCCGAACTTCGTCCCGAACCCCATTGAAGTCAATGGGGACCCGAACTTTTGGGCACTAAAAAGGCTGTAAAACAGCCCAGGAAAGAGCTAGAGGGCTGCAAAAGGCAGCAACATGTAGGTAAATCCCCTGCAAACAAATGTGGATAGGGAAATGAATTAAAATAAAAATTAAAAAAATAAAAATGAACCAATATCAATTGGACAGAGGTCCCATAGCAGAGAATCTGGCTTCACGTCAGCAGAGAATCAGTCTCTTCATGCCATAGCAAAGAATCTGGCTTCATGTCAGCACAGAATCTGTCTTCATGTCATAGCAGAGAATCAGGCTTCACATCACCCACCACTGGAACAGGCCACTGTCACACATTTAGGCCCCGGCACCCAGACAGAGGAGAGCGGTCCCGTAACAGAGAATCTGGCCTTATGTCAGCGCAGAATCTGTCTTCATGTCATAGCAGAGAATCAGGCTTCACATCACCCACCACTGGAACAAGCCACTGTCACACATTTAGGCCCAGGCACCCAGGCAGAGGAGAGAGGTCCCGTAACAGAGAATCTGGCCTTATGTCAGCGCAGAATCTGTCTTCATGTCATAGCAGAGAATCAGGCTTCACGTCACCCACCACTGGAACAGGCCACTGTCACACATTTAGGCCCAGGCACCCAGGCAGAGGAGAGAGGTCCCGTAACAGAGAATCTGGCCTTATGTCAGCACAGAATCTGTCTTCATGTCATAGCAGAGAATCAGGCTTCACGTCACCCACCACTGGAACAGGCCACTGTCACACATTTAGGCCCCGGCACCCAGGCAGAGGAGAGAGGTCCTGTAACAGAGAATCTGGCCTTATGTCAGCACAGAATCTGTCTTCATGTCATAGCAGAGAATCAGGCATCACGTCACCAACCACTGGAACAGGCCACTGTCACACATTTAGGCCCAGGCACCCAGGCAGAGGAGAGAGGTCCCGTAACAGAGAATCTGGCCTTATGTCAGCGCAGAATCAGTCTTCATGTCATAGCAGAGAATCAGGCTTCACGTCACCCACCACTGGAACAGGCCACTGTCACACATTTAGTCCCAGGCACCCAGACAGAGGAGAGAGGTCCCGTAACAGAGAATCTGGCCTTATGTCAGCGCAGAATCAGTCTTCATGTCATAGCAGAGAATCAGGCTTCACGTCACCCACCAATGGAACAGGCCACTGTCACACATTTAGGCCCAGGCACCCAGGCAGAGGAGAGAGGTCCCGTAACAGAGAATCTGGCCTTATGTCAGCACAGAATCTGTCTTCATGTCATAGCAGAGAATCAGGCATCACGTCACCCACCACTGGAACAGGCCACTGTCACACATTTAGGCCCAGGCACCCAGACAGAGGAGAGAGGTCCCGTAACAGAGAATCTGGCCTTATGTCAGCGCAGAATCAGTCTTCATGTCATAGCAGAGAATCAGGCTTCACGTCACCCACCACTGGAACAGGCCACTGTCACACATTTAGTCCCAGGCACCCAGACAGAGGAGAGAGGTCCCGTAACAGAGAATCTGGCCTTATGTCAGCGCAGAATCAGTCTTCATGTCATAGCAGAGAATCAGGCTTCACGTCACCCACCAATGGAACAGGCCACTGTCACACATTTAGGCCCAGGCACCCAGGCAGAGGAGAGAGGTCCCGTAACAGAGAATCTGGCCTTATGTCAGCACAGAATCTGTCTTCATGTCATAGCAGAGAATCAGGCATCACGTCACCCACCACTGGAACAGGTCACTGTCACACATTTAGGCCCAGGCACCCAGGCAGAGGAGAGAGGTCCCGTAACAGAGAATCTGGCCTTATGTCAGCGCAGAATCAGTCTTCATGTCATAGCAGAGAATCAGGCTTCACGTCACCCACCACTGGAACAGACCACTGTCACACATTTAGGCCCAGGCACCCAGGCAGAGGAGAGAGGTCCCGTAACAGAGAATCTGGCCTTATGTCAGCACAGAATCTGTCTTCATGTCATAGCAGAGAATCAGGCATCACGTCACCCACCACTGGAACAGGCCACTGTCACACATTTAGGCCCAGGCACCCAGGCAGAGGAGAGAGGTCCCGTAACAGAGAATCTGGCCTTATGTCAGCACAGAATAAGTCTTCATGTCATAGCAGAGAATCAGGCTTCACGTCACCCACCACTGGAACAGGCCACTGTCACACATTTAGGCCCCGGCACCCAGACAGAGGAGAGAGGTCTTGTAACAGAGAATCTGGCCTTATGTCAGCACAGAATCTGTCTTCATGTCATAGCAGAGAATCAGGCATCACGTCACCCACCACTGGAACAGGCCACTGTCACACATTTAGGCCCCGGCACCCAGACAGAGGAGAGAGGTCCTGTAACAGAGAATCTGGCCTTATGTCAGCACAGAATCTGTCTTCATGTCATAGCAGAGAATCAGGCATCACGTCACCCACCACTGGAACAGGCCACTGTCACACATTTAGGCCCAGGCACCCAGGCAGAGGAGAGAGGTCCCGTAACAGAGAATCTGGCCTTATGTCAGCACAGAATCAGTCTTCATGTCATAGCAGAGAATCAGGCTTCACGTCACCCACCACTGGAACAGGCCACTGTCACATATTTAGGCCCAGGCACCCAGGCAGAGGAGAGAGGTCGCGTAACAGAGAATCTGGCTTCATGTCAGCACGGAATAAGTCTTCATGTCATAGCAGAAATCAGGCATCACGTCACCCACCACTGGAACAGGCCACTGTCACACATTTAGGCCCCGGCACCCAGAAAGAGGAGAGAGGTCCTGTAACAGAGAATCTGGCCTTATATCAGCGCAGAATCTGTCTTCATGTCATAGCAGAGAATCAGGCTTCACGTCACCCACCACTGGAACAGGCCACTGTCACATATTTAGGCCCAGGCACCCAGGCAGAGGAGAGAGGTCCCGTAACAAAGAATCTGGCCTTATGTCAGCGCAGAATCTGTCTTCATGTCATAGCAGAGAATCAGGCTTCACGTCACCCACCACTGGAACAGGCCACTGTCACACATTTAGGCCCAGGCACCCAGGCAGAGGAGAGAGGTCCCGTAACAGAGAATCTGGCCTTATGTCAGCACAGAATCTGTCTTCATGTCATAACAGAGAATCAGGCTTCACGTCACCCACCACTGGAACAGGCCACTGTCGCATATTTAGGCCCAGGCACCAAGGCAGAGGAGAGAGGTCCCGTAACAGAGAATCTGGCCTTATGTCAGCGCAGAATCAGTCTTCATGTCATAGCAGAGAATCAGTCTTCACGTCACCCACCACTGGAACAGGCCACTGTCACACATTTAGGCCCCGGCACCCAGGCAGAGGAGAGAGGTCCTGTAACAGAGAATCTGGCCTTATGTCAGCACAGAATCTGTCTTCATGTCATAGCAGAGAATCAGGCTTCACGTCACCCACAAATGGAACAGGCCACTGTCACACATTTAGGCCCCGGCACCCAGACAGAGGAGAGAGGTCCTGTAACAGAGAATCTGGCCTTATGTCAGCACAGAATCTGTCTTCATGTCATAGCAGAGAATCAGGCATCATGTCACCCACCACTGGAACAGGCCACTGTCACACATTTAGGCCCAGGCACCCAGGCAGAGGAGAGAGGTCCCGTAACAGAGAATCTGGCCTGATGTCAGCGCAGAATCTGTCTTCATGTCATAGCAGAGAATCAGGCATCACGTCACCCACCACTGGAACAGGCCACTGTCACACATTTAGGCCCCGGCACCCAGACAGAGGAGAGAGGTCCTGTAACAGAGAATCTGGCCTTATGTCAGCACAGAATCTGTCTTCATGTCATAGCAGAGAATCAGGCATCACGTCACCCACCACTGGAACAGGCCACTGTCACACATTTAGGCCCAGGCACCCAGGCAGAGGAGAGAGGTCCCGTAACAGAGAATCTGGCCTTATGTCAGCACAGAATCAGTCTTCATGTCATAGCAGAGAATCAGGCTTCACGTCACCCACCACTGGAACAGGCCACTGTCACATATTTAGGCCCAGGCACCCAGGCAGAGGAGAGAGGTCGCGTAACAGAGAATCTGGCTTCATGTCAGCACGGAATAAGTCTTCATGTCATAGCAGAAATCGCAGAAATCAGGCATCACGTCACCCACCACTGGAACAGGCCACTGTCACACATTTATGCCCCGGAACCCAGAAAGAGGAGAGAGGTCCTGTAACAGAGAATCTGGCCTTATATCAGCGCAGAATCTGTCTTCATGTCATAGCAGAGAATCAGGCTTCACGTCACCCACCACTGGAACAGGCCACTGTCACATATTTTGGCGCAGGCACCCAGGCAGAGGAGAGAGGTCCCGTAACAAAGAATCTGGCCTTATGTCAGCGCAGAATCTGTCTTCATGTCATAGCAGAGAATCAGGCTTCACGTCACCCACAAATGGAACAGGCCACTGTCACACATTTAGGCCCCGGCACCCAGACAGAGGAGAGAGGTCCTGTAACAGAGAATCTGGCCTTATGTCAGCACAGAATCTGTCTTCATGTCATAGCAGAGAATCAGGCATCACGTCACCCACCACTGGAACAGGCCACTGTCACAAATTTAGGCCCAGGCACCCAGGCAGAGGAGAGAGGTCCCGTAACAGAGAATCTGGCCTGATGTCAGCGCAGAATCAGTCTTCATGTCATAGCAGAGAATCAGGCTTCACGTCACCCACCACTGGAACAGGCCACTGTCACACATTTAGGCCCCGGCACCCAGACAGAGGAGAGAGGTCTTGTAACAGAGAATCTGGCCTTATGTCAGCACAGAATCTGTCTTCATGTCATAGCAGAGAATCAGGCATCACGTCACCCACCACTGGAACAGGCCACTGTCACAAATTTAGGCCCCGACACCCAGACAGAGGAGAGAGGTCCTGTAACAGAGAATCTGGCCTTATGTCAGCACAGAATCTGTCTTCATGTCATAGCAGAGAATCAGGCATCACGTCACCCACCACTGGAACAGGCCACTGTCACACATTTAGGCCCAGGCACACAGGCAGAGGAGAGAGGTCCCGTAACAGAGAATCTGGCCTTATGTCAGCACAGAATCAGTCTTCATGTCATAGCAGAGAATCAGGCTTCACGTCACCCACCACTGGAACAGGCCACTGTCACATATTTAGGCCCCGGCACCCAGGCAGAGGAGAGAGGTCGCGTAACAAAGAATCTGGCTTCATGTCAGCACGGAATAAGTCTTCATGTCATAGCAGAAATCAGACATCACGTCACCCACCACTGGAACAGGCCACTGTCACATATTTAGGCCCAGGCACCCAGGCAGAGGAGAGAGGTCGCGTAACAGAGAATCTGGCTTCATGTCAGCACGGAATAAGTCTTCATGTCATAGCAGAAATCAGGCATCACGTCACCCACCACTGGAACAGGCCACTGTCACACATTTAGGCCCCGGCACTCAGAAAGAGGAGAGAGGTCCTGTAACAGAGAATCTGGCTTTATATCAGCGCAGAATCTGTCTTCATGTCATAGCAGAGAATCAGGCTTCACGTCACCCACCACTGGAACAGGCCACTGTCACACATTTAGGCCCAGGCACCCAGGCAGAGGAGAGAGGTCCCGTAACAGAGAATCTGGCCTTATGTCAGCACAGAATCTGTCTTCATGTCATAGCAGAGAATCAGGCTTCACGTCACCCACCACTGGAACAGGCCACTGTCACATATTTAGGCCCAGGCACCCAGGCAGAGGAGAGAGGTCCCGTAACAGAGAATCTGGCCTTATGTCAGCGCAGAATCAGTCTTCATGTCATAGCAGAGAATCAGGCTTCACGTCACCCACCACTGGAACAGGCCACTGTCACACATTTAGGCCCCGGCACCCAGGCAGAGGAGAGAGGTCCTGTAACAGAGAATCTGGCCTTATGTCAGCACAGAATCTGTCTTCATGTCATAGCAGAGAATCAGGCTTCACGTCACCCACAAATGGAACAGGCCACTGTCACACATTTAGGCCCCGGCACCCAGACAGAGGAGAGAGGTCCTGTAACAGAGAATCTGGCCTTATGTCAGCACAGAATCTGTCTTCATGTCATAGCAGAGAATCAGGCATCACGTCACCCACCACTGGAACAGGCCACTGTCACACATTTAGGCCCAGGCACCCAGGCAGAGGAGAGAGGTCCCGTAACAAAGAATATGGCCTTATGTCAGCGCAGAATCAGTCTTCATGTCATAGCAGAGAATCAGGCTTCACGTCACCCACCACTGGAACAGGCCACTGTCACACATTTAGGCCCCGGCACCCAGACAGAGGAGAGAGGTCTTGTAACAGAGAATCTGGCCTTATGTCAGCACAGAATCTGTCTTCATGTCATAGCAGAGAATCAGGCATCACGTCACCCACCACTGGAACAGGCCACTGTCACACATTTAGGCCCCGGCACCCAGACAGAGGAGAGAGGTCCTGTAACAGAGAATCTGGCCTTATGTCAGCACAGAATCTGTCTTCATGTCATAGCAGAGAATCAGGCATCACGTCACCCACCACTGGAACAGGCCACTGTCACACATTTAGGCCCAGGCACCCAGGCAGAGGAGAGAGGTCCCGTAACAGAGAATCTGGCCTTATGTCAGCACAGAATCAGTCTTCATGTCATAGCAGAGAATCAGGCTTCACGTCACCCACCACTGGAACAGGCCACTGTCACATATTTAGGCCCAGGCACCCAGGCAGAGGAGAGAGGTCGCGTAACAGAGAATCTGGCTTCATGTCAGCACGGAATAAGTCTTCATGTCATAGCAGAAATCAGGCATCACGTCACCCACCACTGGAACAGGCCACTGTCACACATTTAGGCCCCGGCACCCAGAAAGAGGAGAAAGGTCCTGTAACAGAGAATCTGGCCTTATATCAGCGCAGAATCTGTCTTCATGTCATAGCAGAGAATCAGGCTTCACGTCACCCACCACTGGAACAGGCCACTGTCACATATTTAGGCGCAGGCACCCAGGCAGAGGAGAGAGGTCCCGTAACAAAGAATCTGGCCTTATGTCAGCGCAGAATCTGTCTTCATGTTATAGCAGAGAATCAGGCTTCACGTCACCCACAAATGGAACAAGCCACTGTCACACATTTAGGCCCCGGCACCCATACAGAGGAGAGAGGTCCTGTAACAGAGAATCTGGCCTTATGTCAGCACAGAATCTGTCTTCATGTCATAGCAGAGAATCAGGCATCACATCACCCACCACTGGAACAGGCCACTGTCACACATTTAGGCCCAGGCAGAGGAGAGAGGTCCCGTAACAGAGAATCTGGCCTGATGTCAGCGCAGAATCAGTCTTCATGTCATAGCAGAGAATCAGGCATCACGTCACCCACCACTGGAACAGGCCACTGTCACACATTTAGGCCCCGGCACCCAGACAGAGGAGAGAGGTCCTGTAACAGAGAATCTGGCCTTATGTCAGCACAGAATCTGTCTTCATGTCATAGCAGAGAATCAGGCATCACGTCACCCACCACTGGAACAGGCCACTGTCACACATTTAGGCCCAGGCACCCAGGCAGAGGAGAGAGGTCCCGTAACAGAGAATCTGGCCTTATATCAGCGCAGAATCAGTTTTCATGTCACAGCAGAGAATCAGGCTTCACGTCACCCACCACTGGAACAGGCCACTGTCACATATTTAGGCCCAGGCACCCAGGCAGAGGAGAGAGGTCGCGTAACAGAGAATCTGGCTTCATGTCAGCACAGAATAAGTCTTCATGTCATAGCAGAGAATCAGGCATCACGTCACCCACCACTGGAACATGCCACTGTCACACATTTAGGCCCAGGCACCCAGGCAGAGGAGAGAGGTCCCGTAACAGAGAATCTGGCCTTATGTCAGCTCAGAATCAGTCTTCATGTCATAGCAGAGAATCAGGCATCACGTCACCCACCACTGGAACAGGCCACTGTCACACATTTAGGTCCAGGCACCCAGGCAGAGGAGAGAGGTCCCGTAACAGAGAATCTGGCCTTATGTCAGCACAGAATAAGTCTTCTTGTCATAGCAGAGAATCAGGCTTCACGTCACCCACCACTGGAACAGGCCACTGTCACACATTTAGGCCCCGGCACACAGACAGAGGAGATGTTCATTCAACTTTGGGTTGCCCCGCAATATAATGGTAAAATGAAATTAAAAATAGTATTGAATGAGGAAGTGCCCTGGAGTAGAATAATATATTGTTATGGGGAGGTAGTTAATATCTAATCTGCACAAGGGATGGACAGGTCCTGTGGGATCCATGCCTGGTTCATTTTTATGAACGTCAGCTTGTCCACATTGGCTGTAGACAGGCGGCTGCGTTTGTCTGTAATGACGCCCCCTGCCGTGCTGAATACACGTTCAGACAAAACGCTGGCCGCCGGGCAGGCCAGCACCTCCAAGGCATAAAAGGCTAGCTCTGGCCACGTGGACAATTTGGAGACCCAGAAGTTGAATGGGGCCAAACCATCAGTCAGTACGTGGAGGGGTGTGCACAGGTACTGTTCCACCATGTTATTGAAATGTTGCCTCCTGCTAACACGTTCCGTATCAGGTGGTGGTGCACTTAGCTGTGGCGTGTTGACAAAACTTTTCCACATCTCTGCCATGCTAACCCTGCCCTCAGAGGAGCTGGGCGTGACACAGCTGCGTTGGCGACCTCTTGCTCCTCCTCTGCCTTCGCCTTGGGCTTCCACTGGTTCCCCTGTGACATTTGGGAATGCTCTCAGTAGCGCGTCTACCAATGTGCGCTTGTACTCGCGCATCTTCCTATCACGCTCCAGTGTAGGAAATAAGGTGGGCACATTGTCTTTGTACCGGGGATCCAGCAGGGTGGCAACCCAGTAGTCCGCACACGTTAAAATGTGGGCAACTCTGCTGTCGTTGCGCAGGCACTGCAGCATGTAATCGCTCATGTGTGCCAGGCTGCCCAGAGGTAAGGACAAGCTGTCCTCTGTGGGATGCGTATCGTCATCGTCCTGAGTTTCCCCCCAGCCACGCACCAGTGATGGGCCCGAGCTGCTTTGGGTGCCACCCCGCTGTGAACATGCTTCATCCTCATCCTCCTCCACCTCCTCTTCGTCCTCCAGTAGTGGGCCCTGTCTGGCCACATTTGTACCTGGCCTCTGGTGTTGCAAAAAACCTCCCTCTGAGTCACATCGAAGAGACTGGTCTGAAAGTGCTAAAAATGACCCCTCTTCCTCCTCTTCCTCCTGGGCCACCTCCTCTTCCATCATCGCCCTAAGTGTTTTCTCAAGGAGACATAGAAGTGGTATTGTAACGCTGATAACGGCGTCAACGCCACTGGCCATGTTGGTGGAGTACTCGAAACAACGCAACAGGGCACACAGGTCTCGCATGGAGGCCCAGTCATTGGTGGTGAAGTGTGTCTGATCCGCAGTGCGACTGACCCGTGCGTGCTGCAGCTGAAACTCCACTATGGCCTGCTGCTGCTCGCACAGTCTGTCCAGCATATGCAAGGTGGAGTTCCACCTGGTCGGTACGTCGCATATGAGGCGGTGAGCGGGAAGGCCGAAGTTACGCTGTAGCGCAGACAGGCAAGCAGCGGCTGGGTGTGAACGCCGGAAGCGCGAACAGACGGCCCGCACTTTATGCAGCAGCTCTGACATGTCGGGGTAGTTGCGAATGAACTTCTGCACCACCAAATTCAGCACATGCGCCAGGCAAGGGATGTGCGTCAATTCAGGTAGGCCAAGAGCTGCAACGAGATTTCGCCCATTATCGCACACCACCAGGCCGGGCTTGAGGCTCACCGGCAGCAACCACTCGTCGGTCTGTTGTTCTATACCCCGCCACAACTCCTGTGCGGTGTGGGGCCTGTCCCCCAAACATATGAGTTTCAGAATGGCCTGCTGACGTTTACCCCATGCTGTGCTGAAGTTGGTGGTGAAGGTGTGTGGCTGACTGGATGAGCAGGTGAAAGAAGAGGAGGAGGAAGCTGAGTAGGAGGAGGAGGAGACAGGAGGCAAAGAATGTTGCCCTGCGATCCTTGGCGGCGGAAGGACGTGCGCCAAACAGCTCTCCGCCTGGGGCCCAGCCGCCACTACATTTACCCAGTGTGCAGTTAGGGAGATATAGCGTCCCTGGCCGTGCTTACTGGTCCACGTATCTGTTTAGGTGGACCTTGCCACAGATGGCATTGCGCAGTGCACACTTGATTTTATCGGACACTTGTTTGTGCAGGGAAGGCACGGCTCTCTTGGAGAAGTAGTGGCGGCTGGGAACAACATACTGTGGGACAGCAAGTGACATGAGCTGTTTGAAGCTGTGTGTGTCCACCAGCCTAAATGACAGCATTTCATAGGCCAGTAGTTTAGAAATGCTGGCATTCAGGGCCAGGGATCAAGGGTGGCTAGGTGGGAATTTACGCTTTCTCTCAAATGTTTGTGAGATGGATAGCTGAACGCTGCCGTGTGACATGGTTGAGATGCTTGGTGACGCAGGTGGTGGTGTTGGTGGTACATCCCATGTTTGCTGGGCGGCAGGTGCCAACGTTCCTCCAGAGGCAGAGGAAGAGGCCGAGGCGGCGGCAGCAGCAGCAGAAGAGGCCGAGGCGGCGGCAGCAGCAGAAGAGGCCGAGGCGGCAGCAGCAGAAGAGGTAGCAGGGGGAGCCTGAGTGACTTCCTTGTTTTTAAGGTGTTTACTCCATTGCAGTTCATGCTTTGCATGCAGGTGCCTGGTCATGCAGGTTGTGCTAAGGTTCAGAACGTTAATGCCTCGCTTCAGGCTCTGATGGCACAGCGTGCAAACCACTCGGGTCTTGTCGTCAGCACATTGTTTGAAGAAGTGCAATGCCAGGGAACTCCTTGAAGCTGCCTTTGGGGTGCTCGGTCCCAGATGGCGGCGGTCAGTAGCAGGCGGAGTCTCTTGGTGGCGGGTGTTCTGATTTTGCCCACTGCTCCCTCTTTTGCTACGCTGTTGGCTCGGTCTCACCACTGCCTCCTCCTCCGAACTGTGAAAGTCAGTGGCACGACCTTCATTCCATGTGGGGTCTAGGACCTCATCGTCCCCTGCATCGTCTTCCACCCAGTCTTGATCCCTGACCTCCTGTTCAGTCTGCACACTGCAGAAAGACGCAGCAGTTGGCACCTGTGTTTCGTCATCATCAGAGACGTGCTGAGGTGGTATTCCCATGTCCTCATCATCAGGAAAAATAAGTGGTTGTGCGTTAGTGCATTCTATCTCTTCCACCCCTGGGGAAGGGCTAGGTGGATGCCCTTGGGAAACCCTGGCAGCAGAGTCTTCAAACAGCATAAGAGACTGCTGCATAACTTGAGGCTCAGACAGTTTCCCTGATATGCATGGGGGTGATGTGACAGACCGATGGGCTTGGTTTTCATGCGCCATCTGTGCGCTTTCTGCAGAAGACTGGGTGGGAGATAATGTGAACGTGCTGGATCCACTGTCGGCCACCCAATTGACTAATGCCTGTACCTGCTCAGGCCTTACCATCCTTAGAACGGCATTGGGCCCCACCAAATATCGCTGTAAATTCTGCTGGCTACTGGGACCTGAGGTAGTTGGTTCACTAGGACGTGTGGCTGTGGCAGAACGGCCACGTCCTCTCCCAGCACCAGAGGGTCCACTAACACCACCACGACCATGTCCACGTCCGCGTCCCTTATTAGATGTTTTCCTCATTGTTCCCGTTCACCACAATTTTGAGAATTGCAAATTTGGGAATGCTTTTTCAACCCAGAAAAAAAGTGTGCTTTTACGATCACTACAAATAACTTGACCAGCTAAAACAGTGCAGATTTGGTTGAATAGAGATGTGAGACCTGTTTTTTTTTGCGCTGTGTGACAGGTATAGGTTTAATCACAGAATCACACTTCTATTAGCACGCTAGCGTGTGTCTTAGGTTTTTCTGAATGACACTATCAATACCTTTAATGTAAGATTTTCTTTTTGGGATAGATTTCAAGTAGGCCTCAAATACCAGAAACTAGTTATTTTGAGAATGGCAAATTTGGGAATGCTTTTTCAACCCAGAACAAAAAGTCTGCTTTTACGGTCACTACAAATAACTTGACCAGCTCAAACAGTGCAGATTTGGTTGAATAGAGATGTGAGACCTGTTTTTTTTTTGCGCTGTGTGACAGGTATAGGTTTAATCACAGAATCACACTTCTATCAGCACGCTAGCGTGTGTCTTAGGTTTTTCTGAATGACACTATCAATACCTTCAATGTAAGATTTTCTTTTTGGGATAGATTTCAAGTAGGCCTCAAATACCACAAACTAGTTATTTTGAGAATGGCAAATTTGGGAATGCTTTTTCAACCCAGAACAAAAAGTCTGCTTTTACGGTCACTACAAATAACTTGACCAGCTCAAACAGTGCAGATTTGGTTGAATAGAGATGTGAGACCTGTTTTTTTTTTGCGCTGTGTGACAGGTATAGGTTTAATCACAGAATCACACTTCTATCAGCACGCTAGCGTGTGTCTTAGGTTTTTCTGAATGACACTATCAATACCTTCAATGTAAGATTTTCTTTTTGGGATAGATTTCAAGTAGGCCTCAAATACCACAAACTAGTTATTTTGAGAATGGCAAATTTGGGAATGCTTTTTCAACCCAGAACAAAAAGTCTGCTTTTACGGTCACTACAAATAACTTGACCAGCTCAAACAGTGCAGATTTGGTTGAATAGAGATGTGAGACCTGTTTTTTTTTGCGCTGTGTGACAGGTATAGGTTTAATCACAGAATCACACTTCTATCAGCACGCTAGCGTGTGTCTTAGGTTTTTCTGAATGACACTATCAATACCTTCAATGTAAGATTTTCTTTTTGGGATAGATTTCAAGTAGGCCTCAAATACCAGAAACTAGTTATTTTGAGAATGGCAAATTTGGGAATGCTTTTTCAACCCAGAAAAAAAAGTGTGCTTTTACGGTCAATACAAATAACTTGACCAGCTAAAACAGTACAGATTTGGTTGAATAGAAATGTCAGGTCTATTTTTTAGGCGCTGGGTGACAGGCTCAACTTGCCCCTGATGTAATATATGGCCAAAAAATAACCACACTGTTGATGGTTAAATGCACTTGGGTGACACAGGCTCAGCCTGCACCAGATGTAGTATATGGCCAAAAAATAATCAGACTGTTGATGGTTAAATGCACTTGGGTGACACAGGCTCAGCCTGCACCAGATGTAGTATATGGCCAAAAAATAATCAGACTGTTGATGGTTAAATGCACTTGGGTGACACAGGCTCAGCCTGCAACTGATGTAGGATATAGCACAAAATAACCACACTATCGATGGTTAAATACACTTGGGTGACACAGGCTCAGCCTGCAGCTGATGTAGTATATGGCCAAAAAATAATCAGACTGTTGATGGTTAAATGCACTTGGGTGACACAGGCTCAGCCTGCAGCTGATGTAGTATATGGCCAAAAAATAACCAGACTGTTGATGGTTAAATGCACTTCAGTGACACAGGCTCAGCCTGCAGCTGATGTAGGATATAGCACAAAATAACCACACTATCGATGGTTAAATACACTTGGTGATAGCTCGTGCTGGCGCACCACAAGTCACAAAATGGCCGCCGATCACCCCAGAAAAAAAGTGATCTAAAAACGCTCTGGGCAGCCTCAAAAAAGTGAGCAAGTCAATAATAGCACTTCAATGATCCACAGCTGCAGATCGTTCACAGAATGAAGTCTTTTGGAGGAGTTAATCTGCCTAATCTCGCCCTAACGTCGCAGCTGCAACCTCTCCCTATACTGATCATAGCAGAGTGACGTGCGGCGCTACGTGACTCCAGCTTAAATAGAGGCTGGGTCACATGGTGCACTGGCCAATCACAGCCATGCCAATAGTAGGCATGGCTGTGATGGCCTCTTGGGCCAAGTAGTATGACGCTTGTTGATTGGCTGCTTTGCAGCCTTTCAAAAAGCGCCAAGAAAGCGCCGAACACCGAACCCGAACCCAGACTTTTACGAAAATGTTCGGGTCCATGTCACAGACAACCCAAAATTCGGTACGAACCCGAACTATACAGTTCGGGTTCGCTCATCCCTACTTATGACCAGAAGGTTGGCCCCCACTGGCAGTTGGTAAGTAACCAGGAGGATGTCTACAGCCAGCATGGCTGAAACACCCTCTCTGGCTACTGCCTACAACTGAGGCTTTATAGGGCCAAGAGGCCACACCCAACAATCAGACACACCCCGTGACTCACACACACTGAAAGGGAGTTACCCTTCCAAAACCACAGAAGGGAAAACATAACTTAAAGGGGAAGTGTCCAAACAACAAACACACTGTGGCTGTTGCCGCAGGCAACGACATGGGTGGCAAGCGTGTCCTGGGAGTCAGCCCGAAGGCCGGGACACTGCCACCACATGTACATCATACCACCAAACGTTGCCACGGACAGCCACAGTGCAGGGAAAATGTCAGTGCACACCAAACATAAACAAAGTGCACACAGACATACAAAAGTGCTTACAAACGCGCACACAACTCCGAGGGAACCGCACACATAGCTGTTGTCCGCGGCAACCGCACCTGAAGCTAACACCTTATGCCTCAAGCTGCGGTTGACATTACAACCCAAAACCGCGGGCAACAGTATGCGGCTCCCAAGGAGTCACGGCCAAAACCGTGGCCGTGACAGCAGCACTACAGAGACAATACATCCCCACAATGCATCATGGTTTCCTCCTCTCTGCCCTGGAGACACCCGAGGAGTAATCCAATTATCTCTCAGGACAAAGGGAAATCACCAATACACATGTGGGGACAACAGAACAGGAATCACCATTTAAACATACAATGTCACAACCCTTTTCAATACACAGACATTTAACATCCTACAATGGCATGAATTGGACCAGGAGTTCAAGTTAGTTCAAGTCCTTTGTGAACAATGAGGCCATTTAGGTTAACTAGCAGCACACTCCTCTCCTGGGTGGCCGTCCGTTTGGTAGTTTCAATCGGTATTTGGGGAAACACACGAACAGGGGCCTACGGACAGGAAATCCAGCGAAATGAAGGCAAACAGACGAACCAGCAATATAGGTCTATACAGATGGATCTGTCACAGTGAGACTGAGCCAACGGTAGCAAAAGAGGGAGCAGGGTGCAAAAACAGAGGAGCCGTCGCCAAAACAGTTCGCCTGCTACTGGCCACCGTCACCAGGGACTTAGCACACCAAAAGCAGCTTCAAGGAGTTCCCTGGCATGGCACTTCTTCACACAATGTGTTGACGACAAGACGCGAGTGGATTGCACGCTGTGCCATCAGAGCCTGAAGCGAGGCATTAACATTTTGAACCTTAGCACAACCTGCATGACCAGGCATCTACATGCAAGACACACGGGCTACAGTGGAGTAAGCACCTTCAAAACCAAGAAAGGGCTCAGGCCCTTCCTGCTCCCTCTTCTGCTGCTGCCTCGGCCTCTTCCTCCGCCTCTGGAGGAATGTTGGCACCTGCCGCCCAGCAAACAGAGGATGTGCCACCAACACCACCACCTCCGTCACCAAGCATCTCCACCATTTCACACGGAAACGTTCAGCTCTCCATCTCACAAACCTTGGAGAGAAAGCGTAAATTCCCACCTAGCCACCCTCGATCCTTGGCCCTGAATGCCAGCATTTCTTAACTACTGGCCTTTGAAATGCTGTCATTCAGGCTGGTGGAGACAGACAGCTTCAAATAGCTCATGTCGCTTGCTGTCCCACAGTATGTCGTTCCCAGCCGCCACTACTTCTCCAGGAGAGCCGTGCCCTCCCTGCACAACCAAGTATCAGATAAAATCAAGTGCACTGCGCAACGCCATCTGTGGCAAGGTCCACCTAACCACAGATACGTGGACCAGTAAGCACGGCCAGGGACGCTATATCTCCCTAACTGAACACTGGGTAAATGTAGTGGCGGCTGGCCCCCAGGCGGAGAGCTGTTTGGCGCACATCCTTCCGCCGCCAAGGATAGCAGGGCATCATTCTTTGCCTCCTGTTGCCTCCTCTTCCTACTCGGCTTCCTCCTCCTCTTCTACCACCTCCTCATCCGGTCAGTGACAGACCTTCACCACCAACTTCAGCACAGCCAGGGGTAAACGTCAGCAGGCTGTTCTGAAACTGATGTCTTTGGGGGACAGGCCCCACACCGCGCAGGAGTTGTGGCGGGGTATAGAACAACAGACCGACAAGTGGTTGCTGCCAGTGAGCCTCAAGCCTGGCCTGGTGTTGTGCGATAATGGGCGAAATCTCGTTGCAGCTCTGGGACTAGCCGGTTTGACGCACATCCCTTGCCTGGCGCATGTGCTAAATTTGGTGGTGCAGAAATTCATTCACAACTACCCCGACATGTCAGAGCTGCTGCATAAAGTGCGGGCTGTCTGTGCGCGCTTCTGCTCTACAGCGTAACTTCGGGCTTCCTGCTCACCGCCTCATATGCGACGTGCCCACCAGGTGGAACTCCACCTTGCACATGCTGGAGAGACTGTGCGAGCAGCAGCAGGCCATAGTGGAGTTTCAGCTTCAGCACGCACGGGTAAGTCGCACTGCGGAACAGCACCACTTCACCACCAATGACTGGGCCTCCATGCGAGACCATGCGAGGACACACACTGTTGCGCTGTTTCGAGTACTCCACCAACATGGCCAGTGGCGATGACGCCATTATCAGCGTTACAATAACACTCCTATGTCTCATTGAGAAAACACTTAGAGCGATGATGGAAGAGGATGTGGCCCAGGAGGAGGAGGAGGAGGAGGAGGAAGAGGGGTCATCTCTAACACTTTCAGGCCAGTCTTTTAGCAGTGGCTCAGAGGGAGGTTTTTTGCAACAGCAGAGGCCAGGTACAAATTTAGGCAGCCAGGGCCTACTACTGGAGGATGGGGATGAAGCATGTTCACAGCGGGGGAGGCACCCAACGAAGCTCGGGCCCATCACTGGTGCGTGGCTGGGGGGATACGGAGGACGCAGACGATACGCCTCCCACAGAGGACAGCTTGTCCTTACCTCTGGGCAGCCTGGCACACATGAGCGACTACATGCTGCAGTGCCTGCGCAATGACAGCAGAGTTGCCCACATTTTAACGTGTGCTGACTACTGGATGGCCACCCTGCTGGATCCCCGTTACAAAGACAATGTGCCGTCCTTAATTCCCTCACTGGAGCGTGATCGGAAGATGTGCGACTACAGGCGCACGCTGGTAGACGCGCTCCTGAGAGCATTCCCGACTGATGCTGGGGGACAAGTGGAAGCACAAGGTGAAGGCAGAGGAGGAGGAAGAGGTCGCCAACGCAGCTGTGTCAGCGCCAGCACCTCAGAAGGCAGGGTTAGCATGGCCGACATGTGGAAAAGCTTTGTCACCTCGCCGCAACAACCGGCACCAGCTGCTGATATGGAGCGTGTTAGCAGGAGGCAGCATTTGAACAACATGGTGGAACAGTACCTGTGCACACGCCTACACATACTGACTGATGGTTCTGCCCCATTCGACTTCTGGGTCTCCATATTGTCCACATGGCCAGAGCTTGCCCTGTATGCCTTGGAGGTGCTGGCCTGCCCTGCAGCCAGTGTACTCTCTGGACGTGTATTTAGCACGGCAGGAGGCGTCCATACAGACAGACGCAGCCGCCTGTCCACAGCCAACGTGGACAAGCTCACGTTCTTTAAAATGAACCAGGCCTAGATCCCACAAGACTTGTCTGTACCTTGTGCAGAACAGACAGTTCGAACAGCCTCAACCATCCATCCTTGTACTCAAGTGCACTTATTCCTTTTTTTTTTTTTTATATGTCCCAATATTTTGGGGGATACCCTATGTAAAAATGCAAAATAACACACATCTGTGTTGGCTACCTATTCCTCCTTCGCCGCCGCTTCCACCTAGACCGCCACATGAGCCTACACGGCCACATCCACCAATTCACCGCCTCCTCAACCTCTGCCTCCTACATCATTCCTAATTTTTTTTTTTTAAGGTCTTTTATGTTTTTTTTATTCATTTCCCTATCCACATTTGTTTGCAGAGCATTTGCCATGCTGTTAAGCACATTTAGCTGCCTTTTGCAGCCCTCTAGCTCTTTCCAGGGCTATTTTAGTTCGGGTTCCCATTGACTTCAATGGTGTTTGGGTTCGGGGTCAAGTTCGGGTCCGCTTAACTCTAAATAGGAAAGAATCTGTTATCAAAAGTGCTTGTTAACTCTGCGATCTACAGCGATTTTGTTTTGTGGGTGCAGTGCACCATTTTTTTACCCTGCCCTGAGCCCAGTGACACAGAAAAAAAAATTGTATCCGTCTGTTAGTTTGGTGGGCGTCGGCGGCCATTTTGTGCAAGTTCAGTGCACCAGCACAGCATTTGTGCATTTGTCACAGTTAAATACAAGGTTTAAATACTGCAATTATATTCAGGGTTTAAAAAAAAAAAACATTTTTTGCAAGATAATACATTTTGGGTCCTTTGCTGAATTTGTGACAGTCAAATACAAACTTTGAATACTGCAGTTATATTCTGGGTTTAAAAAACACCCATTTTTTGCAAGAACCTACATTTGGGGCCTTTGCTGCATTTGTCACAGATAAATACAAGCTTTAAATACTGCAATTATATTCTGGGTTTAAAAAAACACCCATTTTTTGCAAGATAATACATTTTGGGTCCTTTGTAGAATTTGTGACAGTCAAATACAAAATTTAAAGACTGCTGTTATATTCTGGGTTTAAAAAAACACCCATTTTTTGTAAGACCCTACATCTAGGGCCTTTGCTGCATTTCTGACAGTCCAATACAAGCGTTAGCTACTGCTGTTATATTCTGGTTAAAAAAAAACACCCATTATGGGCAAGATAATAAATTTTCAGCCTTTGCTGCATTTCTGACAGTCCAATACAAGCGTTAGATGCTGCTGTTATATTTTTGTTTAAAAAAAACACCCATTTTGGGCAAGATAATATATTTACAGACTTTGCTGCTTTTCTGACAGTCAAATACAAGTGTTAGATGCTGCTGTTATATTTTGGTTTAAAAAAAACACCCATTTTGGGCAAGATAACAAATTTGCGGCCTTTGCTGCATTTCTGACAGTCCAATACAAGCGTTAGACACTGCTGTTATATTCTGGTATTACAAAAAAACAAGATAATACATTTGAGGCCTTTGCTGCATTTCTAATAGTCCAATACAAGCGTTAGATACTGCTGTTATATTCTTGTTTTTTAAAAAAAACACCCATTTTGGGCAAGATAATACATCTGCAGCCTTAGCTGCATTTCTGACAGTCAAATACAAACTTTAAATACTGCTGTTATATTCTATGTTTAAAGAAACACCAATTTTTTGCAAGACCCTACATCTGGTGCCTTTGCTGCATTTGTCACAGTCAAATACTAGCATTAGATACTGCTGTTATATTCTGGTTTAAAAAAAAAAACACCCATTTTGGGCAAAGCCCTACATTTGTGGCCTTTGCTGCATTTGTCACAGTCAAATACAACCAGTCAATACTGCAGTTATATTTTTGGTTGACAAATTAAATTTTTTTGTGACCGTGAAGTAATTGTGAGTGTGACCTCAAATAATTTTTTCCTCTTTATGACACCGGCACTGCCTTACTCTCAGTGAACTTAATTTATGACTATTGGCGGTTACATTGTCGCCTGGTGAGGCCAGAACAAGTACAGGCAATAGTAGATTGGGTTGCTGACAGTGCCTCCAGTTCCTTTACATTGTCTCCCACCCAGTCTCCTGCTGAAAGATAAGAGTTGGCACCTGCAGCCCTTGGACATCAGTCTTTCACCTCACCCCCCTTTCAAATCAGCCAACCAGTCTGAGCCCCAAGTCATGGAGCAGTCTCTTCAGCTTTTTGATGACTCTGCTAGAAGGGTTTCCCAGGGCCATCCACATAGCCCAATGCCCAACCACTTATGTTTCAGGATGAGTACATGGGAGGACCACTGCAGCACGTCTCGGATGATGACGAAACACAGGTGCCAACTGCTGTGGCTTTCTGCAGTGTGCAGACCGACAATGAGGGCAGGGGTGAAGACTGAGTGGAAGATGATGTGGAGGACGATGATGTCCCCGAACCCACATGGCATCAAGGTCATTCGAGTGACCTGTGTAGTTAGGAAGAAGAGGCGGTGGTCGCACAGAGCCACCAGCACAGCAGAAGAGGGAGCAGGGTGCAAAAGCGGAGTGGCCATCCACTAGACAGTACGCCTCCTACTGCCCACCGCAGCAAGGGACCGAGCACACCAAAGCCAGCTCCAAGGAGTTCCCTGGCGTGGCAGTTTTTCAGACAATGTGCTGATGACAAGACACGAGTGGTTTGCACGCTGTGCAATCAGAGCCTGAAGCAAGGCATAAACGTTCTCAACCTGAGCACAACCTGCAAAGCATGAGCTGCAGTGTAGTAGACACCTCAAAAACCAAGAAAGGTCTCTGGCTCCTCCTGCTTCCTCTTCTGCTGCAGTCTCAGTCTCTTCATCCACCTCTGGAGTGACAGTGGCACCTTCCACTCCGCAAACTGAGGATCTGCCAGCAAAGCCACCACCTGGGTCACCAAGCATCTCCACAATGTCCCACGGAAGCTTTCAGCTATCTATCTCCCAAACACTGGAGCAAAAGAGGAAGTACCCCCCTACCCATCCGCGATCCCTGGCCCTGAAAGCCAGCATTTAAAAATTACTGGCCTTTTAAATGCTGTCATTCCGTCTGGTGGAGACGGAGAGTTTTAAAAGCCTCATGGCGGTGGCTGTCCCACAGTATGTCGTGCCCAGCCGCCACTACTTTTCCAGGCGAGCCTTCCCTTCCCTGCACAACCAAGTGGGGGACAAAATCAGGTGTGCACTGCGCAACGCCATCTGTGGCAAGGTCCACCTAACTATGGATACATGGACCAGTTATTACGATCAGGGATGTTATATCTCCCTAACAGCACACTGCGTAAATGCAGTGGCGGCTGGGCCTGAGGCGGATAGAAGTTTGGCACATGTCCTTCCACCACCGAGGATTGCAGGGCGCTGTTCTTTGCCTCCTGTTGCTTCCTCCTCCAATTCCGCTTCCTCATCCTCTACCACCTCATCATCCGGTCAACGTAACACCTTCACCACCAACTTCAGCACAGCCAGCGGTAAACGATAGCAGGCAGGGGGGGGGAGCTAGCGCCTGAACTGACCGGACAAATGCTGCTGCAGCTCCGTCAGTAAAATCACCCACACAGCTTAGTTTTTAGCCTGTTTGATCCAGGATGGTGAAGATCGGTGGATCCAAAGCTGGTGACTGCTCTGGCCAGCACAGATCCGTGAACACAGAGGGAGAAATGGATAAATTCATTAAGAAAGCGGCCTCTGCTTATGCTGCCAGGGAATCCAAGATAGCGCCGACCTCGCCGCGCTCCACAAGCCACAAAGAGCCGGAGGCTCCTGACACTGCACACAGAGGTGAGATTGATCCAGATACCTTACCCATATCTCGCACATACCTCAGAGAAGCCCTCACCTCCTCCCTGGCATCTGCTTTGGAACCTCTGAGTTCCGATCTTCTTGCGATTAAACAAGACGTCCGACACATAGGGCGCAGGGTAGAGACGCTGGAGGAGTCGCAAGCCTCTAGCATTCAACACCAGATTGCAGTGAAACACAATCTCCATGCGATCCAATCAAATATGAACTTCCTTTATAGTGCATTGGAGGATCAAGAAAACAGAGGGAGGCGCAACAACCTGCGCTTCAGGGGTATCCCTGAATCAGTCACCCCAGGCGACATACCTAATACCATAGTGCAAATATGCCTTTCCCTTTTGGGTACGGACTCAGCACATGAAGTGCTCCTGGAAAGAGCCCACAGGGCCCTTAAGCCCAAGCCTGCTTCTACAGCCCCTCCTAGGGATATAATCTGCAAATTTCTACATTTCCCTGTAAAGGAGGCTGTCCTCTCAAAAGCTAGGGAAACAAAGTCCGCAAACTGGGACGGTCATAAGGTCCTCATTTTCCAGGATCTGGCCCAGTCAACCTTAAGGAAGAGAAGAGCCCTAAAGCCACTGACGGATTGGCTCAGATCAAAAAAAGTTTTATACAGATGGTCCTTCCCATTTGGGCTCTCCTTTATGTATGAAGGGCGAAGAATTAACATTTCCTCATTCCAGGACTTGGAACAAATATTTGAGCACCTGGGGATCGATCCACTGGACATTCAGAATTGGGATCCTATCCAGGACCTAGATAAACTGCCTACTCTCCCACCACTTGAGCCCTGGGAAAAGCAGCAGACCCCTAAACCTCAAAGGGGTAGAAGTGAAACCTCCAAGTCAACGCCAAGAAGGCTCACAATGGGGGAATGAGAAAATCCCCTGTCTATTGATGTCCCTTTTTTAGGGAAAAATTACACCTAATTCTTCTGCAATCTTCTCTTAAATATCTCTCTGCTTCTCCCCCATTCTTTCTACTTCTCTGATTCACCTCTTCTGATCCTACCCTGGATCCTTATCTTTAAACAAGGGTGATACACAGTATAATAATATACCCCCCTCTGACACTCCTATTTTCCTATACTCCCACACTCGTACCTCTTACTCTCCTCACATTCCTTTTTGTTCCCTTCTTATCCTCCCTCTTGCTTTACACTTCTCTTGCTCTCTAATTACAATATTGTATTAATCTGTACAATGTTGAATTCCTACTGGGAGCTATGTTACTCCCCACCTTATGATCATCATGTTCTCCTACCTGTTATGGTATATGTTAATGTTTGGTATGTTTTTGCTTTGATTCTCAGATGTGGGTGGTCTAGAAACAAACCGTGGTATCACTTTCCTGTGGATGTATTGGAATCTTCCTCTTCTTGGGGCGGCACCCTCCTCCCCCTCTCACCAGCCGATTATGCCATTATTATCACTCGAACTTCTGCGTTTGCTCTCCCTTCTTTTATCTTAAATCATGAGTGAACTTAGAATAGCATCATATAACGTCAAAGGATTGAGATCTTCTTCAAAAACTAAATAGAGAGAGATGTTCAATTGTCTTCTTACAGGAGACCCATTTTAAACATGGCAACTACCCGAACCTCTCCTACTCAAAATTCCCCAATTGGTATCACTGTGGAGCTGGGGGCGCAGCCTCAAGGGGAGTTAGTATCGGCTTCCATAAAGGGCTGGCATTCCAATACAAAACACACGTCCAAGACCCTGAAGGTAGATTCCTGCTTCTGAAAGGCCTAATAGGGCAGACCTTGTTCACCCTAGTCAATGTGTATGCCCCTAACAAAGACCAAGTTACTTGGCTCTCCTCCCTCTTTTTACTCATAGAGACCCATAAAGAAGGGACATTGATTGTAGCGGGTGACTTTAACATAGCTCTCCACCCTCTAGTGGACACCTCTAAGAAATCTTCTATTCCCTCAAGAGCTCTCAAATTGGTACAAACTAAGTTATTTGATATGGGAGTGTTGGATACTTGGCGCTGTCTTAACCCTAACTCACTAGACTATTCTTTTTACTCATCAGCAAATAACTCGTATAGCAGGATAGATTACATCTTTATAACAAGAGAACATCTACAATACTGCTCCTCAGCCAAGATTGGTGACATGACTCTCTCGGATCACTCCCCGGTATACTGTGTCCTCCATCCTGCTTCCGGGTCGGGTAAGAACATTAATTGGAGATTCAATGAGTCTTTGCTGGGTAATCCTAGTCACAAATCCCAAATCTCTTCCTTTTTAGATGAGTTCTTCTCCACCAATCACACCCCAGATATATCCCCCCAGGTCTTATGGGATGCCCACAAAGCCTATATTAGGGGTAGTCTAATTAGCCATTGTTCTTTCCTTAAAAAGGAATCTAACAAAAAATACATGGCTGTCACGGGGTTCCGAAGGTGCACTCGATCCCCCATTGCCCGCAGAACTGTTGCTTAGCTTTTGGCATGAGGTTCTGTGTTTGACCTCATTCCCAGGGCGGCTTTACTAGCTGGGTGGCTCCTTGCTCCTAAGTCTGCCTTGAGCGCCGAGCTGATCACTCGGTGCTCGACTGGTTGGTCTGTCGGTCATGTGACGCTGGCCACGTCACATGACCCTCACTCCCCACTATAAATACAGGCAGCCTGCTGGCTACAGGTTGCCTGTTAATTTCTAGGTTCCTGGTATTTGTTGGACTGCTGAATACTTACCTGATCCTGTTCCTTGACCATCCTTTTGCCTGATCCTCCTGTACTGCGCATCCGTCCTGGTATTGTGACCTCGGCTCCCACCTGACTACTCTCTTAGGACTCCTCTTGTACTTCTCTGCTCTCCTGGTATTTATGACCCCGGCTTCTCCTGACAATTCTCTGCTTGCTCCATTTGTACTTTCCAGCTTTCCTGGTATTGACTCGGACCATTCACGTCCTGTTGTTTGTCTGTCTGTCATCCCTGCACTTACTCCAAGTTAGGGATTGCCGTCCAGTTGTCCCCTGTCATTAGGACTCGCAAGGCAAGTAGGCAGGGCCAGGGGTAAGGGTGGAGCGCAGTGGTTACTTCCCTTCCCCCTGTGTGTGTGTGTACGCGACCGTTACAGATTAACAGGCCCAATAACCACTGTATTATGAATCCTCTGGTGACCCTGACTGACTATGTCTCTAATCTGACGCAGATGGTGCAGGAGTTAGGGGAAAAACTCAGCTCTTTTGAGTTAGGGCAAGGCTCTTCCACTCCTCAGGCCTCCAGTCCGCATTTTGAGCCCCAGATTAAGCTCCCAGAAACCTTTTCTGGAGACCGGAAGAAGTTTCTCTCTTTTAAGGAGAGTTGTAAACTTTACTTCCGTTTGCGCCCCGTGTCCTCTGGCCCCGAGAGTCAACGCGTGGGCATTATCATTTCCCGATTACAGGGTGATCCCCAGGACTGGGCGTTCTCTTTACCTGCTGGCGCCAGTTGTTTATATTCTGTGGAGGGGTTCTTTCAGGCCCTAGGTACCCTCTATGATGAACCAGACAGGGCTCTAGTAGCCGAGACGGCTCTAAAGGCACTGGTTCAGGGCAATTTACCAGCGGAGGATTATTGCACCCAATTCAGAAGGTGGTGTGTCCCCTCAGGATGGAACGAACCAGCCCTGAAGAGTCAGTTCAGGTCAGGTCTGTCTGATAAATTAAAGGATCTTCTGGTCAGTTATCAACTTCCAGAGACCTTAGAGGAGATGATGACCCTTGTTGTCCGACTTGACCGACGGGTTAGAGAGAGACGACAGGAACAACAGTTCTCTTCCCAGATGGTGGTCCAGCCAGAGGCCTATCCCAGAGACAATGCTGAGGTCTCCACCGAGGAACCCATGCAGGTTGGCATGACCCGAGGGAATCTTCGCCGCGGACGTGGAGAATGCTTTTACTGTGGAGATTCTGACCATTGGATCAACCAGTGTCCTAAAAAGGTCCTCTCTGTCAAGTCTCCTAAGGCAAGGCAACCTAAAGACCAGGTACACCCTGAATTTTCTAAATGTAAGCTTTCGGTACCCATTACGATTTCTCTGGGAGTAGATAAATGGGCGGGTAAGGCCTTTATTGATTCTGGCTCAGCGGCTAGCTTTATTGACTCTGAGTATGCTGTTAGATTGGGTATTCCTATGTTTGCCTTACCAACTCCTATCCATGTCATGGCTATTGATGCTACTCCTCTTATTGGTGGTACGGTGAGCTTATGTACCTCGGAGATTTCTCTAACCGTGGGTGTGTGCCACTCAGAGAGATGTTCGCTTATAGTCCTGGAGAACCTACCTGCTGAGGTGGTACTAGGGTTGCCTTGGCTCCGACTACATAACCCCACTATAGATTGGTCCAATGGGGAGTTGGTGAGATGGGGGCCTAAGTGTGACTCGTGCCTGTCCGTGGTACAGGCTGGGGTCTCAGTAAAGTCTGATACTTTACCCTCTGTTGTTAGAGAATATTCTGATGTATTCTCATCACCAACCCCAGAGGTTCTACCCCCCCATAGACCTTATGATTGTACCATAGAGCTAAAGGACGAATTTATAATCTTTCTATGCCCGAACGCAAGGCCATGGAAGATTATATTAAGGAGAGCCTTGGTAAAGGGCATATTAGACCTTCTGTCTCTCCTATGGGGGCGGGGTTTTTCTTCGTTAAGAAAAAAGATGGTGGTCTTAGGCCATGTATCGATTACCGGAGATTAAATAAAATCACTGTCCAGAATAGATACTCCCTCCCATTGATTCCGGATTTATTTAACCAGGTCCTGGGGGCAACCTGGTTTTCCAAAATTGACCTGAAAGGGGCATACAATCTAATCCGAATGAAGGAGGGAGACGAATGGAAGACGGCGTTCAATACTCCGGTAGGACACTTTGAATATCAGGTGATGCCTTTTGGACTCAGCAATGCCCCAGCTGTGTTCCAAAACTTCATGAATGACATTCTTAGGGAATTCTTAGGTAAATTTGTTATTGTCTATCTTGACGACATTTTGATATTCTCTCCTGACTTCGAATCCCATGTGTCTCATGTTAGACAAGTATTAGAGGTGTTGAGGGAGAATCAGCTATCCGCTAAACTAGAGAAATGTGTCTTTGGTGTGCAGGAGATTCTGTTTCTAGGGCATGTTCTGACTCCTCACGCTTTCAAGATGGATCCTGGTAAGGTACTAGCAATTAAGGAATGGGTAAGACCTTCATCCTTAAAGGCCTTTCAACGGTTCTTAGGTTTCGCCAATTACTATCGTAAATTTATTATGAATTTTTCCGTAATTGCTAAACCGTTGACCGACCTTACTAAGAAAGGGGCGGATTTGGAGAATTGGTCTACTGAGGCCATTTCTTCATTTGAAAAATTAAAAAAGGCATTCAGTAGCGCTCCCATTCTGATCCAGCCTGATCAGGAGAAACCTTTTATTGTGGAGGTGGATGCGTCCGAGGACAGCGCAGGAGCAGTCCTTTCACAAGGTCCTGCCAGCCTCACTAATCTGAGACCATGTGCCTTCTTCTCCAGGAAATTCTCTCCCACGGAGAGAAACTACGACATAGGGAATAGGGAGCTGCTGGCCATTAAATGGGCATTTGAGGAGTGGAGGCATTTTCTGGAGGGGGCAAGGCATTGTGTAACTGTTGTCACTGACCATAAAAACCTTATGTTTCTCGAGTCTGCTAAGAGGTTGAATCCCCGTCAAGCCAGATGGGCTCTGTTTTTTACTCGTTTTGATTTTTCCATCACGTTCAGGCCGGGAAGTAAAAATGTGAAGGCGGACGCATTATCTCGGAGCTTCCAGGCTTTTCAACCTACTGAGGTACCACCTGAATCCATCCTACCAGCAAAAATCTTCTTAGCAGCTCTTACCCAGGATATCTCGGCTCGCATTAGGTCGGAACAACATCTGGCACCGGTATCCACCCCAACAGATAAGTTGTTTGTTCCCGTACAATTTCGACTCCAGCTGTTGGGTGAGTGTCACGATTCTGCCTTTTGTGGACATCCGGGTGTTGAGGGCACTAAGGATCTGGTTTCTAGATCTTATTGGTGGCCCACTCTAACTAGGGATGTCAAGTCCTATGTGTCAGCCTGTGAGGTTTGTGCCAGGTCCAAGACACCTAGGACTCGCCCTGCTGGTAACCTACGACCCCTACCCATTCCCAGTAGACCCTGGTCCCATATCTCGATGGACTTTATAACTGACCTACCGCTGGCGGAGGGTAAGACTGTAGTGTGGGTAGTGGTGGATAGGTTTAGCAAGATGGTCCATTTCATTCCCCTGTCTAAACTCCCGAATGCCAAAACCCTGGCGTCTATTTTTGTGAAAGAAATTGTTCGATTGCATGGTATCCCGGAAAATATTGTTTCGGACAGGGGTGTGCAGTTTGTGTCCAAATTCTGGAGAGCCTTCTGTCAAAGATGTAAAATTTCGTTGTCTTTTTCTTCCGCCTACCATCCTGAGAGTAATGGGCAGACTGAACGCCTTAATCAGTCTGTGGAACAATTCCTGAGGTTGTATGTTGCTGATGACCAGCAATTATGGGTCAAATTCCTTCCATTGGCTGAATTTGCTCTGAATAACCGTGTCAATTCTTCTGCTGGGGTCTCCCCTTTCTTTTGTAACCATGGTTTTCATCCCCGTTTTCATTCTGGGTCGTCCGTCTCCTCCTCTAACCCTGAAGCTGATAAACTCTCCTCTGAACTGTGCACAGTTTGGGCCCGAGTTCAATCGAACCTAGAAAAGGCTCAATGTTCTCAAAAACTCAAGGCCGATAGGAGACGTTCAAGGGGGGTAAACTTTCAGGTTGGGGATAAAGTATGGTTGTCCTCCAAGATTCTATCTCTCAAGGTAACTTCCAAAAAATTTGCTCCTCGTTTTATTGGACCATATAAGATCACGGAAGTGATTAACCCGGTATCTTTTAGGTTGGAGCTGCCTGAGTCATTCCACATTCATAATGTGTTCCATAAATCTCTGCTTAAAAAATATTTTGAACCGGTAGTACCATCAAAAGCCTCGCCTCCGCCAGTTCTTGTTAATGATGCTGTCGAGTATGTGGTGTCTAAAATAGTGGATGTCAGGAAGGTGCGTAATTCCTTGCAGTACCTGATTCACTGGAAGGGGTATGGACCTGAAGAGAGATCTTGGGTACCTGCCAGGGAGGTTCATGCTCCTAGACTTGTTCGTAAATTTCATTTAGAACACCCTGAAAAGCCATCGCCTGAAGTCTTGGGTCCGGTGGCCCCTCGTAAAAGGGGGGGTACTGTCACGGGGTTCCGAAGGTGCACTCGGTCCCCCATTGCCTGCAGAACTGTTGCTTAGCTTTTGGAATGAGGTTCTGTGTTTTACCTCATTCCCAGGGCGGCTTTACTAGCTGGGTGGCTCCTTGCTCCTAAGTCTGCCTTGAGCGCCGAGCTGATCACTCGGTGCTCGACTGGTTGGTCTGTCGGTCATGTGACGCTGGCCACGTCACATGACCCTCACTCCCCACTATAAATACAGGCAGCCTGCTGGCTACAGGTTGCCTGTTAATTTCTAGGTTCCTGGTATTTGTTGGACTGCTGAATACTTACCTGATCCTGTTCCTTGACCATCCTTTTGCCTGATCCTCCTGTACTGCGCATCCATCCTGGTATTGTGACCTCGGCTCCCACCTGACTACTCTCTTAGGACTCCTCTTGTACTTCTCTGCTCTCCTGGTATTTATAACCCCGGCTTCTCCTGACAATTCTCTGCTTGCTCCATTTGTACTTTGCAGCTTTCCTGGTATTGACTCGGTCCGTTCACGTCCTGTTGTTTGTCTGTCTGTCATCCCTGCACTTACTCCAAGTTAGGGATTGCCGTCCAGTTGTCCCCTGTCATTAGGACTCGCGAGGCAAGTAGGCAGGGCCAGGGGTAAGGGTGGAGCGCAGTGGTCACTTCCCTTCCCCCTGTGTGTGTGTGTACGCGACCGTTACAATGGCTCTACTGGCGAGGATTCATGCTCTGGAAAAAGTGCATAAGCAATCACTACTTGCTCATCAGCTGACTGAACTCTCTTCTCTCAGAACAGAACTGAAGAACCTCTTGAATGAGCGCTCAGCCAAATACTTCCTGTAACATAGTAACATAGTAACATAGTAACATAGTACATAAGGCCGAAAAAAGACATTTGTCCATCCAGTTCGGCCTGTTATCCTGCAAGTTGATCCAGAGGAAGGCAAAAAACCCTGTGAGGTAGAAGCCAATTTTCTCCACTTTAGGGGAATAAAAAATTTCTTCCCGACTTCAATCAGAATAACTCCCTGGATCAACGACCCCTCTCTAGTAGCTATAGCCTGTAATATTATTACGCTCTAGAAACAAAAGTTTTATGCCCATGGTAATAAAGCATCAAAATTTATGATGCAGAGAATCAAGCAGAGAAGAGGATCCCGTCATGTCCAGAGCATCAAATCTTCCCTGGGGAATCTTCTATTCAAAGCTGAGGAAATTGCTGAGCAATTCAAGCTTTATTATGAATCTCTGTACAATTTACCCCCTCTAAACTTCCAGATCCCTCAATGGAGAGAGAAGCCAACATTAATTTATTTCTGGAACGTCTTAGACTTCCAACCCTTACCGAGTCTCAACGTGACTTATTAATTAAACCATTTACAATAACTGAATTGACACTGGCCATTAATTCCACCCCTAAAGGTAAATGCCCAGGCCCTGATGGTCTCCCCATATCATACTATTCAGCTTTTAGAAACTACCTCCTCCCCTTCCTACTTCCTATATGTAACCTCTCTATGGCGAACCATCCCATTTCCACTGATATGACTAGAGCCACAATTATTATTATCCCAAAGGAGGGTAAAGATCAGTCCATGTGCCCCAACTACCGTCCCATCTCACTACTCAATGTAGACTTTAAATTGCTAGCCAAGATGCTCGCCTCTAGACTACAAGGTCTGCTGCCCAACCTGATCCATCCTGACCAGGTGGGATTTGTCAAGGGCCGGGAGGGGAAAGATAACACTGCAAAAGTCCTAAATGCCCTATATTATGCCAACCACAAATCCATCCCTTTAGTTCTGATTGGCACGGACGCCGAAAAAGCATTCGATAGGGTGGATTGGTCTTACATCAAACTGACCTTGACTAAATTTATGATCCCTGAACCCTTTATTAATGCAGTATTTTCTATGTACACTCAATCTTCGGCGTCCGTGTCAGTGAATGGAATCTTATCACCTCCATTCCCAATCAGGAATGGAACTAGACAGGGTTGCCCACTCTCCCCCCTTCTCTTTGTCCTAGTGATGGAGACTCTCCTACAAGCGCTCAGACAAGAAGATAAAATTAGAGGGCTATCAGTTGAGGGCTGTGATTTTAAACTAGCTGCCTTCGCAGATGACTTGTTAATTATTACTACTAACCCCTCTAGAGCCATGAACATTATCCTGTCGACCCTTAACCATTTTGGCTCATTATCTAATTTTAAAGTGAATCCTACCAAATCTCAGGCCCTCCATGTTGGACTCTCATCTCTTGCTCTCTCTTCCCTCCAGAAGAACTCTCCATTTAATTGGCGCACTCAGCAATTAACATATTTGGGGGTGAAACTCACTCCTCATCTATCTGACTTATTTAACATAAACTACAAACCCCTTCTACTTTCAATAGTTGCTCAGCTGGACTCTTTGGATCTCCCTTACCTGACCTGGTTCGGAAGAAAGAATATCCTTATATCCTTATGTGTAGAATATTCTTCTACACCTTGAATAAGAAAATCCGCACTTACATATGGCAGGGGAAAAGCCCACGCATATCATTTGACACGTTAACCAAACCCAGAGCCCATGGAGGTATTGATTTACCAGATCCTGAGGTCTACATGAAGGCCATCCAACTTTCTAGGGCAGTGGACTGGATTAAACCCCCCCCATAAAACATGGATTAGGTTAGAGAATACTTTCCTTAACACCTC
The DNA here is from genome assembly GCF_905171765.1 of Bufo bufo. Lineage (NCBI taxonomy): Eukaryota > Metazoa > Chordata > Amphibia > Anura > Bufonidae > Bufo > Bufo bufo. The sequence continues at coordinate 63,441,370 of NC_053390.1, forward strand.
GGCTCGTGCCCTCCTGTTGGCTGACAACCCACTCCCAGCTCCTAGCTCTATTCCCAACTCCATGATTCGCAACACATTGAAGGTCTGGGAGTGGTTCTCGGCGAACAGTGGGGCTTTGATGCTCCCCTCCCCTTTCTTACTTGTTGAAGATATTATAGCTCTTGCTCCTAAGGAATTAAGAGACAGCTGCCCCTCTGCTTTAAGGCGCTCTAAGCTTCCTCTATCTAGCATTCTAGACTCAGAGGGTTGTTTTCCCACTGAAGCTGAGCTCCACAAGAAACTGGGATTTTCTTCTCAGCATTATACACCTACCCGATTTCTTAGATCGAAAACACCTGCTCTCCTAAAAAATATCCCCCCACCGGGAAATGTTAGCTGGTTTGAAAAGCTGTTTAGTCAACTACTACCCCCCCCAAAAAAAAAAAACAATCTCAATTATCTATAGATCTCTGAAGACAACCCCCCCTTATCCCAAACCAGCTGCTCTAGGCCTTTGGGAAAGAGACTTAGAGAAGACCTTCTCATCCTCCGAAATTTCAAAGATTTTACTAGCTCCACACAAGATCTCTAGATGCATCCGCATTCAGGAGAATAGTTATAAAATTCTCCTACGCTGGTATAAAACTCCTGACAAAACCTGCTGTTACAAAACCAGGATCTCCAGATATTTGTTGGAGATGCCTTAAAGAAAAAGGGACATATCTCCACATTTGGTGGTCTTGCGACCCTATCAAATCTTGGTGGTTTAAGATAGTGAAGCTCAGCAACAAAATTTGCAAAACCTCATTTACATGTACTCCAGAATTAGTCCTGCTTTCCCTGGGAGTAGCTGGATCAAAAGAGTACAAGGCTTCTCTCTTCTCCTTTCTACTGGCTGCGGCCAGACTGCTCCTGCCTACACACTGGCTCTCCCCTGAGAACCCAAAGATAGACCACTGGCTTAATAAAGTTGATCAGATTTATAGGTTCGAAGAAATCTCCCATTGGGAATTGAGGACGAGGTCTACCTTCCTCCAAATATGGTCACCTTGGAAGAGATACAGGAATTTCTCATGATCATTCTGTATAATCTGTCTTACTCCCACTAAGATATAAGAATTGTGATCCACCACAAGTCCTACGCATGATATAGTATTTATCATAGATTAACCCATGTCTAACTGTTGTTATGGTTATGTTATTACCCACTTCAGTCACTTTCTGACTGTCATCAATTAAGAAAAATATCTACCATATATTTCTGAGAATATTGATCAATTGCCTCTACTGGATAATTTGTAATTTATGGATATGTACAACTTGCTTTTCTTGACAAAACAATAAAAATTGTTAATTATAAAAAAAAAAATATATATATAGCAGGCAGTTTTTAAACTTATCTGGTTGGGGGACAAACCCCACACCGCGCAGGAGCTGTAGACGGGCATGGAACAACAGACCGATGAGTGGTTGGTGCCAGTGAGCCTCAAGCCCGGCCTGGTGGTGTGCGATAATGGGTGAAATCTCGTAGCAGCTCTGGGCCTAGCCGGTTTGACGCACATTCCTTGCCTGGCGCATGTGCTGAATTTGGTGGTGCAGAAATTTCTTACAAATTACCCCGATATGTCAGAGCTGCTGCAGAAAATGCGGGCAGTCTGTGCGCGCTTTCGGCGTTCTCACCCTGCTGCTGCTCGCCTGTCAGCGCTGCAGTGTAACTTCGGCCTTCCTGCTCACCGCCTCTTATGCGACGTGCCTACAAGGTGGGACTCCACCTTGCACATGCTGGTCAGACTGTGCGAGCAGCAGCAGGCGATAGTGGAGTTTCAGCTGCAGCATGCACGGGTGAGTTGCTCTGCGGAACAGCACCACTTCACCACCAATGAGTGGGCCTCCAGGCGAGACCTGTGTGCCTTGTTGCACTGTTTCGAGTACTCCGACAACATGGCCAGTGCCGATGACGGCGTTCTCATCGTTACTATCCCACTTCTATGCCTCCTTGAAAAAACGCTTCGGGCTATGATGAAAGAAGATGTGGCACAGGAGGAGGAGGAGGAAGAGGGATCATTTACAAGGGTTTCAGGTCAGTCATTCACAAGTGGCTCCGAGGGTGGGTTCCTGCACCCACAAACGACAGGTACATAATTGTCCAGCCAGGGCACAGTTCTGGAGGATGACGAGGTGGAGAATGAGGAGGAGGAGATGGAGGAGGAGGAACCGTGTTCACAGCAGGGTGGCACCAAAACCAGCTCATGGCCATCACTGGTGCGTGGCTGGGGGGATGCAGAGGACACAGACAATACACCTCCCACAGAGAACAGCTTGTCGTTGCCTCTGGGTAGCCTGGCACACATCGGCGATTACATACTGCAGTGTCTCCACAACGACCGGCAAGTTGCCCACATTCTAACTTGTGCTGATTACTGGGTGGCCACGCTTCTGGATCCCTGTTACCAGGACAACGTACCATCCTTAATTCCGTCACTGGAGCATGATTGTAAGATGCGCGAGTACAAGCGCACGCTGGTAGACGCGCTGCTGGTGGTATTCCCACCTGACAGCAGGGGCACAGTGGAAGCACAAGGCGAAGGCAGCGGAGGAGGAAGAGTTTGCCAACACAGCTGGGTCACCGCCAGCACCTCAGAAGGGTTAGCATGGCTGAAATGTGGAAAATCTTTGTCAGCACGCCACAACAACCAGCACCACCAGCTGATATGGAACGCCTTGGAGGTGCTGGCCTGCCCTGCAGCCAGTGTATTATCTGAATGTGGGTTTAGCACGGCAGGGGGCGTCATCACAGACAAGAGCAGCTGCCTGTCCACAGCCAATGTGGACAAGTTCACGTTCATTAAAATGAACCAGGCATGGATCCCACAGGACTTGTCCGTACCTTGTGCGGAATAGACATGTATACCGGCCTTAACCAGCCATTGTTATACTGCAGCACAATTGCTCATTCTTGTATTTTGGATATTTCACACTCTTTTGGAGTGTACCATAATTAAAAAATAATAATAATTTAAACCAATAACCAGTGTTGGCTACCTTGTCCTCCTCCACCGCCGCTTCCACCTACACTACTACGTCCACTGCCTCCTCAAACTCCTACTCCATATGGAACTCCACCTCATAAATCAAATTTTTATTTTTTTATTTGTACGTATTTTATTTTATGTCATTTCACTACTTTGTCAGTTACATTTTCTGGTGAAATTCAGCAATTTTTGGGTGTGATGTACCACTGCTATACCTATTAGACCGGTAAAAAAAATTAAGAATATGTCAGTTACATTTTCGGGTGAAATTCACCAATTTTTGGGTGTGAAATACCACTGTTATACCCAGTATTAGCACAAGTTAGAATGTGGGCAACTCGGCGGTCATTGCAGAGACACTGCAGCATGTAATCGCTCATGTGTGCCAGGCTGCCCAGAGGCAACGAAAAGCTCTCCTCTGTGGGAGGTGTATCATCTTTGTCCTCTGTATCCCCCCAGCCACGCACCAGTGATGGCCATGAGCTGGTCTGGGTGCCACCCTGCTATGAACATGATTCCTCCTCCTCCATCTCCTCCTCCTCATCCTCCAGATCGTCCTCCTCTAGAACTGTGGCCTGGCTGGACAATTGTGTACCTGGCGTTTGTGGGTGCAGGAACCCACCCTCGGAGCCACTTGTGAATGACTGGCTGGAAACCCTACAAAATGATCCTTCTTTCTCCTCCTCCTCCTGTGCCACATCCTCTTCCATCATCGCCAGCAGCGTTTTGTCAAGGAGGGATAGAAGTGGTATAGTTACGCTGAGAATGGCGTTATCGGCACTGGCCATGTTGGTGGAGTACTTGAAACAGCGCAACAAGGAACACAGGTCTCGCATGGAGGCCCAGTCATTGGTGGTGAAGTGGTGCTGTTCCTCCGAGCGACTCACCCATGCGTGCTGCAGCTGAAACTTCACTATTGCCTGCTGCTCCTCGCACAGTCTGGCCAGCATGTGCAAGGTGGAGTTCCACCTTGTAGGCACGTCGCATATGAAGCGGTGAGCGGGAAGGCCGAGGTTACGCTGCACCGCTGACAGGCGAGCAGCAGCAGGGTGAGAACGCAGAAAGCACGCAGAGACGGCCTGCACTTTATGGAGCAGCTCTGACATATCGGGGTAATTTTTAAGGAATCTCTGCACCACCAAATTTAGCACATGCTCCAGGCAAGGGATGTGCATCAAACCGGCTAGTCCCAGAGCTGCTACGAGATTTCGCCCATCATCGCACACCACCAGGCCAGGTTAGAGGCTGACTGGCACAAACCACTTATCGGTCTGTTGTTCAAGGCCTGTCCACAGCTCCTGCGTGGTATGGGGTTTGTCCCCCAAACAGATAAGTTTTAAAACTACTTGTTGTCGTTTACCCCTGGCTGTGCTGAAGTTGGTGGTGAAGGTGCTACGCTGACCGGATGAGCGGCTGGTAGAGGATGAGGAAGCAGAGTAGGAGGAGGAAGATACAGGAGGAAAACTGAAGTGCCTTGCAATCCTCGGTGGTGGAAGGACATGCGCCAAACTGCTATCCGCCTCAGGCCCAGCCGGCACTGCATTTACCCAGTGTGCTGTTATGGAGATAAAACGTCCCTGACCCTGCTTACTGGTCCACGTATCCGTATTGAGGTGCACCTTGCCACAGATGGCGTTGCGCAGTGCACACCTGATTTTGTTCCTTACTTGGTTGTGCAGGGAAGGGATGGCTCGCCTGGAAATGTAGTGGCGGCTGGGCACGACGTACTGTGGGACAGCCACCACTATAAGGCCTTTAAAACTCTCCGTCTCCACCAGACGGAATGACAGCATTTCAAAGGCCAGTAATTTAGAAATGCTGGCATTCAGGGCTAGGGATTGCGGGTGGGTAGGGGGGTACTTCCTCTTTCTCTCCAGTGTTTGGGAGATGGAGAGCTGAACGCTTCCGTGGGACATTGTGGAGATGCTTGGTGACCCAGGTGGTGGTGTTGCTGGAAGATCCTCTGATTGCGGGGTGGATGAAGAGGCCGAGACTGCAGCAGAAGAGGAAGCAGGAGGAGCCAGAGACCTTTCTTGGTTTTTGAGGTGTCTACTCCACTGCAGCTCGTGCTTAGCACTTAAATGCCTGGTCATGCAGGTTGTGCTCAGGTTGAGAACGTTTATGCCTTGCTTCAGGCTCTGATTGCACAGCGTGCAAACCACTCGTGTCTTGTCATCCGCACATTGTCTGAAGAACTGCCACGCCAGGGAACTCCTTGGAGCTGGCTTTGGTGTGCTCTGTCCCTTGCTGCAGTGGGCAGTAGCAGGCGTACTGTCTAGAGGACGGCCGCTCAATTTTGCACTCTGCTCCCTCTTCTGCTGTGCTGGTGGCTCTGTGCGACCACCGCCTCTACCTCCGAACTACATAGGTCACTCGCATGACCTTGATTCCATGTAGGGTCGAGAACCTCATCGTCCTAAACATCATCTTCCACCCAGTCTTCACCCCTGCCCTCCTTGTTGGTCTGCACACTTTTGAAAGCCCCAGCAGTTGGCACCTGTGTTTCGTCATCATCCGAGACGTGCTGCGATGGTCCTCCCATGTACTCATCTTTAAAGATAAGTGGTTGGGCATCGGTGCACTCAATCTCTTCCACTTCTGGGGCAGGGATAGGTGGATGGCCCTGGGAAACCGTGATCACAGAGTCATCAAAAAGCAGAAGAGACTGCTGCATGACTTGGGGCTCAGACTGCTTGGCTGATTTGCAAGGCGGTGAGGTGAAAGACTGATGGACATCGGCTGCAGGTGCCAACTCTGATATTTCAGCAGGAGACTGGGTAGGAGACAATGTGAAGGAAATGGAGCCACTGTCAGCAACCCAATCTACTATCGCCTGTACTTGTTCAGGCCTCACCATTCGTAGAGCCGCATTAGGCCCGACCAAATACCGCTGCAGGTTCTGTCGCCTACTCGCACCTGAGGAACTGTCATGGTCTTACCTTCTTGCTGTTCTCCTTCGTTTGACATGTGCTGGCGGCCATCTTGGTTTCTGGGTTTCTTGTAGCCTCCCACCCTGCGGCTCCTCCTTCCCACTGGGAGGAGCTGGATGCCTAGCTCATATATATAGGAGGTCTGTGGCTTCAGTTCCTTGCTTGGTCCTCCTGTGTTCACATGCTTCTAGACTGCTGCTGCTTCTGGTTCCTGATCCTGGTTTCGTCCGACTACCCTGCTGGTTCCTGATCCTGGTTTCGTCCGACTACCCTGCTGGTTCCTGATCCTGGCTTCGTCTGACTACCCTGCTGGTTCCTGATCCTGGCTTCGTCTGACTACCCTTCTGGTTCCTGACCTCTGGCTTCGCAAAGACTCTGCTTCGGTTTCGCCATCCGTTTGGACTTTTGCTTTACAGCTTTATTTTCAATAAAGCCTTCTTATTTTCACTTATCCCTTGTTGTACGTCTGGTTCATGGTTCCGTGACATTAGGACCAAGCCATGAATTCTGACGGTACAGGGCCATCCTCGCTACCCACGCTGGTTGCCAGACTTGATCAGCAGGATCACCTGTTGGGTCGGTTCGCTGTGGCGTTGCAAACCCTGCTTGAACGCACGGCTCATTTCGCTCCCGTTGCCGATGGGTCGGTTGTCGCTCCTGGGCCCGCTCCTACTGCCACTCCGGTTGTTGCGCCAGAGTCTACCCCGACACCTGTTGTTGCACCTGCGGTGTTTCGGGGTATGACCGGTTCTGCCCCTCTTCCACAGCGCTTTGGGGGAGAGCCAACTCAGTGCCGAGGTTTCCTTAACCAGGTGGGCATTTATTTCGAGTTGCTGCCACATGCCTTTCCTACTGAGAGATCAAAGGTGGGCTTCTTGATCTCGCTGCTCTCGGACAAGGCCTTGGCCTGGGCCAGCCCTTTATGGGAGAACAACAATCCGGTGGTTGCCGAGTTTTCCGGTTTTGTTGCTTCTCTTCGGAAGGTATTCGATGTGCCGGCTCGTGCTGCCTCTGCTGCGAAGCTCCTTATGTCCATCAGACAGGGTTCACGATCCGTAGCTGAATACGCCATTGAGTTTCGTACCCTGGCAGCAGAGGTGGGCTGGAATAATGAGGCTCTGGTCGCTGCTTTCTCTCATGGTCTCTCGGATGCCTTGAAGGATGAGGTTGCAGCTAAGGACCTACCAGTGGAGCTCGAGTCTCTTATTTCTTTCCTGATTTTGATTGACACCAGACTCAGGGAGAGACCTTCCTTTAAGGAGAACCTGCGGAGGTTTTCTAACAGATTGGCGCCTACGTTTGCTGTCCCACCCGTGCCTCCCTCTCCTCCCACACCTCCTGGGGATGACTTGTCTGGGGGTGAACCCATGCAGCTGGGGTTTGCTCGCCTGTCCGAGGGGGAGAGGGTACTCCGGAGACGCGAGGGCCGATGCATGTACTGTGGTCTCGGTGGGCATTTTCGGTTGGCATGTCCGACCCGTCCGGGAAACGCTCGCACCTGAGATCCTGTCGGGGGCAGATCTTGGGTGGAGTCTCCTCGTCCCCGGTTTCCCATGTTGACAAACCACTGATCACTGTTGTCCTCTCCTGGGTCGGGGGCTCGGTGACGACCCAGGCGTTGGTGGACTCTGGTGCTGGTGGTTTGTTCATTGATAATGTGTTCGCTGCCGCCAATTCCATTCCTCTGCAGGCTCGAGGTTCCCCACTGGCTCTTGAGGCGATAGACGGCAGACCCCTTCTGCCGCCACACGTGACTCATGAGACCCTTCCAGTGGGGATAGCCATTGGTGCCGTTCACAGAGAGTCGGTCTGCCTCCAGGTTATTTCGTCTCCACACTACTCGGTGGTCTTGGGGTACCCCTGGCTCCGGAAGCATAATCCGACTTTCGATTGGAGATCGGCCGAGATCCTCTCGTGGTCACCGCAGTGTGGGGCTAGTTGCATCCATGGGTCTGTCAAGTTGCTGTGTACTTCCTCGGACTCTCTGTTGCCTCCTGAATACGAGGAGTACCGGGATGTATTCGATAAGGTGCGCGCGGTTGCCCTACCTCCGCACCGCCCATACGATTGTGCCATAGAGTTACAATCTGGTGCCGTTCCTCCTCGTGGCAAAGTCTATCCACTGTCGGTAGCGGAGAATGAGGCCATGGAGGAGTACGTGAGGGAGGCGCTTTCACGCGGACACATTCGCAAATCCTCGTCCCCGGCAGGGGCTGGATTTTTCTTTGGGAAAAAGAAGGGCGGTGAGTTGAGGCCTTGCATCGATTACAGGGGTCTCAATCGCATCACGATCAAGAACGCTTACCCGATACCCTTGATTTCCGAGCTGTTCGATCGCCTTAAAGGGGCCACGGTCTTTACCAAACTCGACCTGAGGGCGGCATATAACCTGGTAAGGATCAAGGCGGGCGATGAGTGGAAGACCGCGTTTAACACCAGGACCGGTCATTATGAATCCTTGGTTATGCCCTTTGGGTTGTGCAATGCGCCCGCAGTCTTTCAGGAATTCATCAACGATGTTTTCCGTGACCTGTTGCAGCAGTGTGTGGTGGTCTATTTGGATGACATCTTGGTATATTCTGAATCCATGGAGGCCCACATTCTGGATGTCAGACGAGTGTTGCAACGGTTACGAGAGCACAAGCTGTTCGGTAAGCTTGAGAAATGCGAATTTCACCGATCCCAGGTAACCTTCTTAGGTTACATCATTTCCGCTGAGGGGTTCTCCATGGATCCTGAGAAGGTTTCGGCTGTCTTACAGTGGCCCCAGCCCAGTGGTCTTCGTTCCCTGCAGCGCTTTTTGGGCTTCGCCAATTATTATCGGAAGTTCATCAGGGACTTTTCCATGCTAGCCAAGCCTCTCACGGATCTGACCAGGAAGGGCAGTAATTCCCAGGTCTGGCCGCTCGAGGCCATCCGAGCTTTTGAGGCTCTAAAGTCCGCCTTTGTGTCGGCTCCGATTCTGTCGCATCCCAACCCTGGGTTGCCCTTTGTCCTCGAGGTGGACGCGTCTGAGACGGGAGTAGGCGCCCTTCTGTCTCAGCGTAGAACACCAGAGGGTCCTCTGCTTCCTTGTGGGTTTTACTCCCGGAAACTGTGTTCCGCGGAGTGCAACTATCAGATTGGTGACAGGGAGTTATTGGCCATCGTGCAGGCCCTTAAAGAATGGAGGCACTTGCTCGAGGGTTCGGTGGTTCCGGTCCTCATCCTGACGGACCACAAGAATCTGACCTACCTTTCTGAGGCCAAGAGATTGACACCACGTCAGGCCAGATGGGCTCTGTTCTTGTCACGTTTTAATTACGTGGTCTCCTACCTACCCGGTTCCAAGAACATCAGGGCGGATGCCTTATCACGGCAGTACTCCGAGCTGTCCAGGGAGGAGTCGATTCCGACTTCGGTCATACCTCCGAATCAGATCTTGGCCGCCATTCGCACCAGCCTGACCTCTCCCCTGGGTGAGCAGATTTTGGCGGCTCAATCTGGTTCTCCCTCTGGGAGACCCAACGGCAGATGTTTTGTGCCTGAGGAATTGCGCACTCGGTTTTTGCGAACCTACCATAACTCCAAGACCGCGGGGCATCCTGGAAAGAATCAGCTGTCCTGGGCTGTTTCACGTCTGTTCTGGTGGCCTTCCCTACGTTCCGACATCGCCGCATATGTAGCGGCATGCTCCGTTTGTGCCCAGAGTAAGTCCCCTCGGCACCTTCCGTTGGGCCTTCTGCAACCCATAGCCACCGGGGAGCGCCCATGGTCACACCTGGGGATGGATTTCATTGTGGACCTCCCTGCATCCCGAGGCCATACGGTCATTCTCATGATTGTGGATCGGTTTTCCAAAATGTGCCACTGTGTTCCTCTCAAGAAGTTACCCTCTGCACAAGAGTTGGCCACGATTTTTGCCAGGGAGGTCTTCCGGTTGCACGGTTTGCCCAAGGAGATTGTGTCGGATCGGGGGAGTCAGTTTGTGTCCAGGTTCTGGCGCGCCTTTTGCTCCCAGTTGGGGATTCATCTCTCCTTCTCCTCGGCCTACCACCCTCAGTCCAATGGGGCCGCAGAACGATCCAATCAGGCCTTGGAGCAATTCCTTCGTTGCTATGTCTCCGATCACCAAGACAATTGGGTTGACCTCCTGCCTTGGGCTGAGTTTGCCAGGAACACGGCGGTGAACTCTTCCTCTGGGACGTCTCCCTTCATGGCCAATTATGGGTTCCAACCTGCCGTGTTACCGGAGGTATTCTCTCCCCAGGATATTCCGGCTGTGGAGGATCACCTTTCCGTCCTACGTGCTTCTTGGGTACTGATCCAGAAGTCCCTTGAGGTCTCTGCGCAGCGCCAGAGACTCCAGGCTGATCGCAGACGAGCGCCTGCTCCTTCCTACCAGGTCGGAGACCGTGTATGGTTGTCCACCCGCAACCTCAACCTTCGAGTGCCCACTCCCAAGCTGGCGCCTCGCTTTGTTGGTCCCTTCCGAGTGCTTCGCAGGGTAAACCCGGTAGCCTATGCCCTTGCGCTTCCTCCTGGCATGCGGATCTCCAACGTGTTTCATGTCTCCCTGTTGAAGCCACTGGTGTGTAATCGTTTCACTTCCTCGGTTCCTCGGCCTCGTCCGGTCCAAGTGGGTAATCGTGAGGAGTATGAGGTGAGCAATATCCTGGACTCACGCCTGGTCCGCGGTCGGGTGCAGTTTTTGGTCCATTGGCGTGGTTATGGTCCAGAGGAGCGTTCCTGGGTTCCCTCCGCAGATGTCCATGCTCCTGCCTTGCTCCGAGCCTTCCACGCACGCTTCCCTCAGAAACCGTTCTTTACTCCGCGGAGGAGGGGCCCTTGAGGGGGAGGTACTGTCATGGTCTTACCTTCTTGCTGTTCTTCTTCGTTTGACATGTGCTGGCGGCCATCTTGGTTTCTGGGTTTCTTGTAGCCTCCCACCCTGCGGCTCCTCCTTCCCACTGGGAGGAGCTGGATGCCTAGCTCATATATATAGGAGGTCTGTGGCTTCAGTTCCTTGCTTGGTCCTCCTGTGTTCACATGCTTCTAGACTGCTGCTGCTTCTGGTTCCTGATCCTGGTTTCGTCCGACTACCCTGCTGGTTCCTGATCCTGGTTTCGTCCGACTACCCTGCTGGTTCCTGATCCTGGCTTCGTCTGACTACCCTGCTGGTTCCTGATCCTGGCTTCGTCTGACTACCCTTCTGGTTCCTGACCTCTGGCTTCGCAAAGACTCTGCTTCGGTTTCGCCATCCGTTTGGACTTTTGCTTTACAGCTTTATTTTCAATAAAGCCTTCTTATTTTCACTTATCCCTTGTTGTACGTCTGGTTCATGGTTCCGTGACAGGAACGGGTTTCACTTATGTGTGTAGCTGGCACAGATCGACCTTGTCCTCTCCCTGCAACAGGAGCTCCAACAGCAGCACCACGTCCCTTATTTGATGCTCTCCTCATATTTCTCGAATTTAGGATCTTAGCCTAAATGGGTGTTTAATTAATAGTAGAATAGAACGACAGTATGTACAGGGTGTATCTCACACTCCCTGAACCAGACTAGGCCTCAATTAAATTTGTTTGCCCAAAATGGCTGTATTTCAAATACCTGAATTGAACCCCTGTATTTAAAGGGTGTATCTCACACACCCTGACCCACACTAGGCCGCAATTAAAAATTTGTGCACAAAATGGCAGTATTTAAAATATCTGAATATAACCCAAATATATAAAGGGTGTATCTCACAATGACATCTGCAGCAAAGGCTGCCATATATTTTTTTTTTTTTGCCCAAACGGGTGTTTAATAACTGAATATGACAGCATATATAACCCTGGAACTTCAAATGTCTTGATGCTGCAAGCTCGCAACAATTGTGTATTTTTCCCAAAAATGTGTGTTTTATTAATAGAAGAATATAACCCCTGTATATGCAGGGTGTATCTCACACGCCCTGACCCACACTAGGCTGCAATTAAAGAATTGTGCCAAAAATGGGTATTTGATTAATAACTGAATATGACAGCAGTATATAACCCTGGAATTTCAAACGTCTTGATGCTGCAAGGCCAGAAAAATTTAGTATTTTGGCAAAAAAGTGTGTTTTCAAAAACCCAGAAAATTATGGCTGTATTTCTAGCTTAAATTGCACACTGACTAATCCTTCAAATGCACCAGATGTTGTACAGTATATTGCCAAAAAAGGGTGATTTTTTTGCAACCAGATTATTAGTGCTGTTTTTCAAGCTTGGATTTCAATTTCACAAAAGCTCAGATGCAGTGCTGGTGCACTGAGCTTGCATAAAATGGCCGCCGCCGCCGTCCACCTAACTGAAATTGTGCCCTGCACCCACACAACAAAAATGTATGTACTTTGTAGATCGCTGAGTTAGATTCACGTTTTGAACAAAGATTCAGTCCTATTCTCTCATTGAAATCACCAGCAGCATCCTCTCCCTACACTAGTAACAGCAGAGTGATGCTCAGCGCTACGTGACTCCAGCTTATATAGAGGCTGGGTCACATGCTACACTGGCCAATCAGACATGACATTAGTAGGCATGGCTGTGATGGCTTCTAAGGGCACACAGTTAAACGCTTGTTGATTGGCTGCTCTGCAGCCTTTCAAAAAGCGACAAGAAAGCGCCGACACCGAACCCGAACTTTTACTGAAATGTTCGGGTTCGGGTCCGGTGTCCAAAAATCCTAAAGTTCGGTACGAACACGAACTTTGCAGTTCGGGTTCGCTCAACCCTAGTTATAACCGTTATAACGGAAATCCATAACGGACTCAATAACGCTAGTGTAAACCCACCCTCAGTCATTTCCCTATCCACATTTGTTTGCAGAGCACTTGCCATGCTCTTAACCACATTTTGCTGCCATTTGCAGCCCTCTAGCCCTTTCCATGACTTTTTAGAGCCATTTTTGTGCTCCAAAGTTCGGGTCCCCATTGACTTCAATGGGGTTCGGGTTCGGGGTCAAGTTCGGGTCAAATTCGGGTCCCGAACTCGAACTTTTTTTGTGAAGTTCTGCTGAACCCGTCGAACCCGAACATCCAGGTGTCCGCTCAACTCTATATATTATTAATATATTACACCCCTGCTTCAATTACTTTTTTTGGGGGGGTCAACTGGTATATCACACCAGTAGAAATGATTTGTTCCAATGGCGTTTGTCACTATCTGTAGCTGAGGTAACGCAGCTAAACCGCAAACAAATGCTACACTAACCAAATGCACTATATAGAAAGTATATTAACCACCTCAGCCCCCAGTGCTTAAACACCCTGAAAGACCAGGCCACTTTTTACACTTCTGACCTACACTACTTTCACCGTTTATTGCTCGGTCATGCAACTTACCACCCAAATGAATTTTACCTCCTTTTCTTCTCACTAATAGAGCTTTCATTTGGTGGTATTTCATTGCTGCTGACATTTTTACTTTTTTTGTTATTAATCGAAATTTAACGATTTTTTTTGCAAAAAAATGACATTTTTCACTTTCAGTAGTAAAATTTTGCAAAAAAAACGACATCCATATAGAAATTTTGCTCTAAATTTATTGTTCTACATGTCTTTGATAAAAAAAAAATGTTTGGGTAAAAAAAAAATGGTTTGGGTAAAAGTTATAGCGTTTACAAACTATGGTACAAAAATGTGAATTTCCGCTTTTTGAAGCAGCTCTGACTTTCTGAGCACCTGTCATGTTTCCTGAGGTTCTACAATGCCCAGACAGTACAAACACCCCACAAATGACCCCATTTCTGAAAGTACACACCCTAAGGTATTCGCTGATGGGCATAGTGAGTTCATAGAACTTTTTATTTTTTGTCACAAGTTAGCGTAAAATTATGATTTTTTTTTTTTTTTTTTTTTCTTACAAAGTCTCATATTCCACTAACTTGTGACAAAAAATAAAAAGTTCTATGAACTCACTATGCCCATCAGCGAATACCTTGGGGTCTCTTCTTTCCAAAATGGGGTCACTTGTGGGGTAGTTATACTGCCCTGGCATTCTAGGGGCCCAAATGTGTGGTAAGGAGTTTGAAATCAAATTCTGTAAAAAATGACCTGTGAAATCCGAAAGGTGCTCTTTGGAATATGGGCCTCTTTGCCCACCTAGGCTGCAAAAAAGTGTCACACATCTGGTATCTCCGTACTCAGGAGAAGGTGGGGAATGTGTTTTGGGGTGTCATTTTATATATACCCATGCTGGGTGAGAGAAATATCTTGGCAAAAGACAACTTTTCCCATTTTTTTATACAAAGTTGTCATTTGACCAAGATATTTATCTCACCCAGCATGGGTATATGTAAAAAGACACCCCAAAACACATTCCTCAACTTCTCCTGAGTACGGGGATACCAGATGTGTGACACTTTTTTGCAGCCTAGGTGGGCAAAGGGGCCCATATTCCAAAGAGCACCTTTCGGATTTCACTCCTCATTTTTTCCTGAATTCGATTTCAAACTCCTTACCACATATTTGGGCCCCTAGAATACCAGGGCAGTATAACTACCCCACAAGTGACCCCATTTTGGAAAGAAGACACCCCAAGGTATTCGCTGAGGGGCATGGCGAGTTCCTAGAATTTTTTATTTTTTGTCACAAGTTAGTGGAAAATGATGATTTTTTTTTTTATTTTTTTTTTCATACAAAGTCTCATATTCCACAAACTTGTGACAAAAAATAAAAACTTCCATGAACTCACTATGCCCATCAGCGAATACCTTGGGGTCTCTTCTTTCCAAAATGGGGTCACTTGTGGGGTAGTTATACTGCCCTGGCATTCTAGGGGCCCAAATGTGTGGTAAGTAGGTAAATGACCTGTGAAATCCGAAAGGTGCTCTTTGGAATGTGGGCCCCTTTGCCCACCTAGGCTGCAAAAAAGTGTCACACATCTGGTATCTCTGTATTCAGGAGAAGTTGAGGAATGTGTTTTGGGGTGTCTTTTTACATATACCCATGCTGGGTGAGATAAATATCTTGGTCAAATGCCAACTTTGTATAAAAAAATGGGAAAAGTTGTCTTTTGCCAAGATATTTCTCTCACCCAGCATGGGTATATGTAAAATGACACCCCAAAACACATTCCTCAACTTCTCCCGATTACGGAGATACCAGATGTGTGACACTTTTTTGCAGCCTAGGTGGGCAAAGGGGCCCATATTCAAAAGAGCACCTTTCGGATTTCACAGGTCATTTTTTACAGAATTTGATTTCAAACTCCTTACCACACATTTGGGCCCCTAGAATGCCAGGGCAGTATAACTACCCCACAAGTGACCCCATTTTGGAAAGAAGAGACCCCAAGGTATTCGCTGATGGGCATAGTGAGTTCATGGAACTTTTTATTTTTTGTCACAAGTTAGTGGAATATGAGACTTTGTATGAAAAAAAAAATAAAAAAAAAAATAAGCATTTTCCACTAACTTGTGACAAAAAATAAAAAATTCTAGGAACTCGCCATGCCCCTCACGGAATACCTTGGGGTGTCTTCTTTCCAAAATGGGGTCACTTGTGGGGTAGTTATACTGCCCTGGCATTTTCCAGGGGCCCTAATGTGTGGTAAGTAGGTAAATGACCTGTGAAATCCTAAAGGTGCTCTTTGGAATATGGGCCCCTTTGCCCACCTAGGCTGCAAAAAAGTGTCACACATGTGGTATCGCCGTATTCAGGAGAAGTTGGGGAATGTGTTTTGGGGTGTCATTTTACATATACCCATGCTGGGTGAGAGAAATATCTTGGCAAAAGACAACTTTTCCCATTTTTTTATACAAAGTTGGCATTTGACCAAGATATTTCTCTCACCCAGCATGGGTATATGTAAAATGACACCCCAAAACACATTCCCCAACTTCTCCTGAGCACGGCGATACCAGATGTGTGACACTTTTTTGCAGCCTAGATGCGCAAAGGTGCCCAAATTCCTTTTAGGAGGGCATTTTTAGACATTTGGATACCAGACTTCTTCTCACGCTTTGGGGCCCCTAGAATGCCAGAGCAGTATAAATACCCCACATGTGACCCCATTTTGGAAAGAAGACACCCCAAGGTATTCAATGAGGGGCATGGCGAGTTCATAGAAATTTTTTTTTTTTGGCACAAGTTAGCGGAAATTGATATTTTTAATTTTTTTCTCACAAAGTCTCCCGTTCCGCTAACTTGGGACAAAAAATTCAATCTTTCATGGACTCAATATGCCCCTCACGGAATACCTGGGGGTGTCTTCTTTCCGAAATGGGGTCACATGTGGGGTATTTATACTGCCCTGGCATTCTAGGGGCCCTAAAGCGTGAGAAGAAGTCTGGAATATAAATGCCTTAAAAATTTTACGCATTTGGATTCCGTGAGGGGTATGGTGAGTTCATGTGAGATTTTATTTTTTGACACAAGTTAGTGGAATATGAGACTTTGTAAGAAAAAAAAAATAAAATTCTGCTAACTTGGGCCAAAAAAATATCTGAATGGAGCCTTACAGAGGGGGGGGGGGATCAATGACAGGGGGGTGATCAATGACAGGGGGGGTGATCAATGACAGGGGGGTTGATCAATGACAGGGGGGTTGATCAATGACAGGGGGGTGATCAGGGAGTCTATATGGGGTGATCACCACAGTCATTGATCACGCCCCTGTAAGGCTTCATTCAGACGTCCGGATGCGTTTTGCGGATCCGATCCATCTATCAGTGCATCCGTAAAAATCATGCGGACATCTGAATGGAGCTTTACAGGGGGGTGATCAGGGAGTCTATATGGGGTGATCACCACAGTCATTGATCATGCCCCTGTAAGGCTTCATTCAGACGTCCGGATGCGTTTTGAGGATCGGATCCATCTATCAGTGCATCCGTAAAAATCATGCGGACATCTGAATGGAGCTTTACAGGGGGGTGATCAGGGAGTCTATATGGGGTGATCACCACAGTCATTGATCATGCCCCTGTAAGGCTTCATTCAGACGTCCGGATGCGTTTTGCGGATCGGATCCATCTATCAGTGCATCCGTAAAAATCATGCGGACATCTGAATGGAGCTTTACAGGGGGGTGATCAGGGAGTCTATATGGGGTGATCACCACAGTCATTGATCATGCCCCTGTAAGGCTTCATTCAGACGTCCGGATGCGTTTTGAGGATCGGATCCATCTATCAGTGCATCCGTAAAAATCATGCGGACGTCTGAATGGAGCTTTACAGGGGGTTGATCAATGACAGGGGTGTAATCAATGACAGGGGGGGTGATCAGGGAGTCTATATGGGGTGATAACCACAGTCATTGATCACGCCCCTGTAAGGCTTCATTCAGACGTCCGGATGCGTTTTGCGGATCTGATCCATCTATCAGTGGATCCGTAAAAATCATGCGGACATCTGAATGGAGCTTTACAGGGGGGTAATCAATGACAGGGGGGTGATCAATGACAGGGGGGTGATCAGGGAGTCTATATGGGGTGATCAGGGGTGATCAGGGGCTAATAAGGGGTTAATAAGTGACGGGGGGGGGGGGGGTGTAGTGTAGTGTAGTGGTGCTTGGTGGGACTTTACTGAGCTACCTGTGTCCTCTGGTGGTCGATCCAAACAAATGGGACCACCAGAGGACCAGGTAGCAGGTATATTAGACGCTGTTACCAAAACAGCGTCTAATATACCTGTTAGGGGTTAAAAAAAACACATCTCCAGCCTGCCAGCGAACGATCGCCGCTGGCAGGCTGGAGATCAACTCTCTTACCTTCCGTTCCTGTGAGCGCGCGCGCCTGTGTGCGCGCGTTCACAGGAAATCTCGCCCATCGCGAGATGACGCATATATGCGTGACTCTGCGCAGGGCTGCCACCTCCGGAACGCGATCCTGCGTTAGGCGGTCCGGAGGTGGTTAATGGTATATCACACCCGTGCTTCAATCAGTTTTTTTGTGGGGCAACTGGTATATCACACCAGTAGAATTTTTTTGTTCCAATGGCGTTTTCACTATCTGTAGCTGCGGTAACGCAGCAAAACCGCAAACAAATGCTGCGTTACCTAAATGCACTATATAGAAAGTATATTATTGGTATATAACTCTTCTGCTTTAATCAGTCTTTTTGGGGACAACTGGTATATCACACCAGTAGAAATGATTTGTTCCAATAGCGTTTGTCACTCTGTGTAGCTGCTATAATGCAGCAAAACCACACACAACTGCTGCACAATACAAATGCACTATAATATACTTTCTATGTTACAAAGTATATTATAAGTATATTACACCCCTCAGTAAGTCACACCTATTAATAGCACACCTATACCAGTCCTTAAAAGCTAGCATTTGGTGTCCCTAACAGTCTGTCCCTGCTCCACACAGCAACCTCTCCCCATACTGGCAAAAGACTGAATGTAAAATGGTGGCCAGATCAGGTTTATTTATAAGGTAGGGGGTATGTTCATCATGTGCTGAAACATCTCAATTAGCTGTCCTGTACCACCTGATGGATGTGTCATGGGTCAAAGTTCTTCACAATGTAAAAAAATATGGTGCCGGCGGACATCGCCATATGTTCGCCCGTTCGGCGAACCGCGAATGAGCAAAGTTCGCTGCGAAACGACCGCCGGGCGAACCACAAGGCCATCGTGTTAATTGCAAATATTCAAATCGAAAATTTTTATCGCGAATATCGGCACTTTGAGAATTCGCAAAAATCTAGAATAAAGTGCTATATATTTGTAATCGCGAATATTCTATATATTTTTTTTTTTCATCAGTACTACTGCTTCTTGCTTGTGGGTCAATGAGAAGGCTGCAATATCTTTGTCAGAGCTTATCAACATCCCTAGCAACCAATAGGAAAGTTGCCTACCCCTTACTATATAAGAACCTCCGCAGCAGCCATTTTCTGCTGATTTTTGCAGTTCTGAGAGATACAGAAGTGTCATTGCTGTGCTCTATGCTTTGCAGACTCATCTGGGTTCTTATTTAATTACATTAGATAGTTAGTTAGCTCATATATATATATATATAATACAGATAGCTAGTGGGAGAGTGTAGAGTCAGTGCAGGTTAGATAATTATATAGTGTAGCTGATAGGTTCCAGTGCAGGGTGTTAGGTAGTGTAATAGGAATTACTGTTTCTCTGCTGTCCATACATACATGCTACAGACATAGTGCTGTCATGTCAAAACAATACTTAGTGCACCAATCAGTAATATCTACTCAGACCTGATAAAATGTAAAGTTGCATGTATTGTGCAAAATAAATGTGCATCATTAGTGCCGATGTGCGCAATTGCAAAAATAATGACTGGAGATGGCGAATTCTAGAATTTATTGCGAATATTATGCGAAAAATTTGTGAAATATCGCGAAAACGAATATTGCCTCTGCCGCTCATCACTAATCAGGAAGAGGTAACAACAGCCCGGGTGTTTTGGTCCTGGAGACTTCATTCTGAGCACAGAAGGTGGAGGCAAAATCACGCACATCCTTAGACAGTGTGGGCCACCAGTAGTGGTGAGACAACAGTTTTGAGGTCTTGTGCATTCCTGGGATACCAGTCAGTTTGGAGTTGTGCCCCCAAGCTAGAATAAGTTTTCTCTTGCCAGATTGCACAAATGTCTTCCCGGGAGGGATGTCTTTTACCAGGACAGGAGCCGCTGTGATCAAGCGAGCAAGATCTAAAATGTACTGGGGCTCCTCCTGCTGGTCGGAGAAATCAAATGACTGAGACAGAGCATCCGCCTTGATGTTCTTCTCGGCCACGCAAAAGTGAAGTTCAAAATCAAAACAGGAGAAGAAGAGCTCCCATCTGTTTTATGGTCACCAGTTCTTTATCTCCTATACAGTAATTCCTCTCAGCAGGGGAGAAGAGCTTGGAGAAAAATTCACATGTAAACATCTTTCCCTTCGAACCTTTCTGTAGTAAAACAGCACTGACTCCTATGGAGGAGGCGTCCACTTCTAAAAAGTATTGGCTGGAGACATTGGGATGACGCAGAATAGGTGCAGAAGCAAAGGACCTCTTTAATTGGACGAAAGCGGCTTCAGCATCAGGAGTCCAGACTCTGGCATTCACCCTTTTCTTTGTAAGAGTGGAGATCGGAGATGTAAGAGATTAAAAATTTGGGATGAACTGACAATAGACATTAGCAAATCCAAGGAAGCGCTGTATGGCGCGAAGACCCTGTGGGCGGGGCCAGTACATTCCCACATTCAATTTTTCAGGATCCATCTGCAATCCAGCATCCGAGATGATGCATCCGAGGAATAGTACGGTAGATTTTTCAAAGATGCATTTCTCGAGTTTGGCATAAAGTCGATTCACTCTCTAACCACTGTAAACGTATATGCCTCCGGTGACTGGTCAGATCTGGAGGATAGATCAGTATATCATCCAGGTACACTATCACACAGACATATAGCAGGTCCCGGAGATATGGTTAACAAACTCCTGGAATACCGTGGGAGCATTACACAGACTAAAGAGCATAATACTCGTAGTGACCGTCACGAGTGTTGAAAGCAATCTTCCACTCATCGCCCTTCCGAATGCGGATAAGATTTTATCTTGAGACCGTGACCTTATTCAGACCTCAATAATCGATACAGGGCCGTAAGGATCCTTTTTTTCTGCACAAAGAAGAACTCGGCACCAGCTGGCGAAGTAGATTCCGGATAAACCCCCTCTCGAGATTTTCTTTGTTGTAATAAGACATTGCTTGCGTCTGGAGAAGCGAGATTGGGTAGACTCGAGCATGAGGAGGAGTGGCACTAGGTAGAAGGTCAATCCGACAATCATATGGACGATGAGGTGGCAGGGTCTCGGCCTCTTTCTTAATGAAGAAATCCGAAAAACGGATATACTGCTGCAAAAGTCCAGGCAGGTCTTTAGGTACATTGGGCGAGGAAGCAGGTCAGACCTCCTATTAGTAGGTGGACTGACAGGATGATCCTCAATGCAGAACCTGACTGGAGTGCCAGCCCAGAACTGGAGTGTGCTAACGCAGCCAGGGAGTTTCACCTGTATATATGGAGTCAGAGCAGGGACTCCTAAGCCGAACTATAGTCCCGACACCCTCCTCTCTTCAGAGCAGGGGGTGCCTTGTTTAATGCTTGGATCGGGAAGTGTTCTACTCGAGCACACGAGCACTTTGGTGCTCAACCAACACTAATTGTAATCCATTTTTTTTTGCGTGTACTACAAAAAAAACCAACGTATTTTTTGCCATTCTGCTGTGAAGTTACACTGTACTACAGCCATTTACGGGGTGTATTAATAGGAAATATACATATGTCCTATTAGCTATTCTGCTGTGAATTTAGATTGTTTTATTTGCCATTCTGTGGTGAAGTTATATGTACTACAGCCTTTTTTGGGGTGAATTATTTTAATTTCAATCTTTTATTGCACAGTATGTCAGACAGACAAGTGACAGGCCCTTCAAAGGGAACGGGCAGTGGCCAAAAAGTCGCAGGCAGAAGTAGCAGCAAAAGAAGGGGAGGTGGCAGCAGGAGTCACAGCGAGAGGCCGGAGCTCCCAGTGTCATCTAGCGGTCGCGTCCTGACCAGCAACCCAGCAGTGCTTATATGGTTGACTTGGTCTTTGACTTCGTCACAAGTGACATCAGACACCCCCAGCCAAGAATCGGTGGGTTCCTCTGTCACAATGCTTAGTTGGCATGGCCCGGGAGCAGGCCCTGTGCCTTCAACTGTCCTCAACCTGCCTCTGTCATTTTCAGTTCACTCAGCGCGAGAAATATTATTTGCAGTGTGATAATGAGAGTCGTTTGGGAGCTGGTGTTGGGAGCGGTCAGGGGATATCAGTGACGTGCAGACAGTAGCGGATGATGATGATGTAGCCGATCGGACTTGGGAGCCGGGTGAAGAAGGGGCTTCATCATCATCAGGAAAAGAGGGTGGCAAGTTGCGCTTGAGGCAGTGGCTGAGCCAGCAAGGTGGTAGCGTGGCTGTGAGTCAACAGGATGTCAGCAGTGGGAGGCCGGGAGCCAAACGTGCCTTGGATAGACCACCCGCTTTGCAGGAGCCTACCTGCCCAGAAAGTAGTGGTGCAGGGTTCACAGAGGCAGTGTTAGCAGGCAGTCAGTGTAGAGTTTTGGGGGGGAAATGGCATACTCGGCAGTGTGGCATTTATTTTTAAGCCGCCGGAGGAGGTAAACATGGCCATTTAGCGAATTTGTGGGTAGAAGGTGAAGCATGGCCAAGGTGCCAATGTTGGCACCACCGCCCTGAATCAACACATGCAGTGTCACCATAAAGTAGCCTGGGAGAATCGTGGCTTTGATATGGTGTTCCAGCCTGCCGCAGCAACCGCTGCATCACCCAGTGGCACGCACCTGATTTCATGCAGTCAAGGCTCCACCACCTCAGCCAAAGGGAGCTGTCTGTCCTTCCCATCATCTACTGGTCCTGGTGCTTCTGCTCCTCGTCCTTCTATTCCTTGTCAGTCATTTCATCAGCAATCGATCACCAAAGCGATTGCCAAGAGACAACAGTATGCGTGCACATATCCAACAGCGCAGAATCTGAAAGTGCTCCTTGCCAATTTGCTGGTGCTACAGTCCCTCCCTTTCCAAGTGGTGGATTTTGCACCTTTCGGAGAACTGATGGCTTGTGCCGAGCCAAGGTGGAGAGTCCCAAGCCGTCATTTCTTTGTGAGAAAGGCAGTACCAGCCCTGTACACATATGTAGAACAGAATGTCTACATATCCTTGAGCCTGTCGGTGTCTGCCAAAGTGCACGGCAGCGCCGACGTGTGGAGATTTAACTAGGGTCAAGGACAATATATGTCCTTTACGGCCCACTGGGTAAATATGGTTTCTGCCCAGCCACACCAGCAACTTGGCCAGGTGACGCCTTTTCCGCCTCCACGTTCTCAAGTCGTTGCTTCTGCAACAATGTCCGCCTCTGCCTCCTCATTATCCACCGTGTCCTCTGCCTTCACTGCAGGGACAATTCAAAGTGCCCCTCCAGCATACCACATGTGCAGGGCATGGCGGTGTCACTCTGTTCTGCATCTAGTTTGCCTGTGTGAATAGAGTTACACAGGGGAGGAACTGGTCCGCGTCCTTCATCAAAAAATCGAATCCAGGCTTTCTCCTCGACAACTCAAAATCGGAACCATGGTGACCGACAACGGGAAGAACATGGTGTTGGCGCTGCGTCAAGGAGGGCTGAGCCATGCTCCCTGCAGGGCAAACGTGTTCAATCTGGGTGTAAACGGTCCCCGAAGTCTTAACCCTATCCTGAAAATGGCCAGGAAAGTTTGCATGCACTTCAGCCACTTCAGCCACTCATACACCGCAAAGCACACCCTCTTTGTGCTTCAAAGGCAGAATAGCATCCCCCAACATAGGCTGATATGCGACGTTTCCACCCGTTGGAATTCCATCCTCCATATGTTGGACCGATTAACAGAGAAAGGCCATAAACGATTTCTTGATGATACAGACGGACACTGTGTAACTTCGATGTTAGCTAGTGGCAGCTCATGCGTGACACCTGCCGTTTGCTTGGGCCCTTTCAGGATTCCACTTTATTTGTCAGTCACCAGGACCAGTGATGAGTGGCAGGGGAAATATTAGAATTAGCGATATTTTGCAAATATTTGGGCGATTTTCGTCATATATTCGCAAAGGTACTGTCTATAAAGCCTTCCTTGCCAAGGTGCTGGGTCAAGCGCTAGAGTGAGCTATTAAGCCCGTCTATACCGAACTGTCTGATATTATAGAGAGCTCAAGCAAATAGGCCATAGGGTAGAGGCCCAAAAAGTAGTGGCGCACTCTGCGGGAATGGCGGAACATGTGGAGCTTCACACACCGGAGCTCTACAGGGTCATGATTTTAATTGAAGACAACCGCAGCAGGAGGAGAAATGTGTGCATAAAGGGCTTACCAGAATCTTGGGCGAATGAATCGCTGCACAAGGTGGCAATGGAGATATTTGCAAATGTAGTTGGCCAGGATGCAGCCTCGTCCATTATAATTGAACGTATTCACAAAGCCCTGAAGCCGGTTCCAAAACCTTCAGAGAGGCCTAGAGACGTGATATGTGGCATCTTATCATATGTCGACACAGCCCGCATTCTAGCTGCAGCGAGAGAAAAAAAACACATCTCATATGAAGGAGCAAAAATAGCCATCTTCCAAGATATAGCACCTTCCACACTAGCAAAACGCCGTATCTTGAAGCACTTGCTAGATATTCTGCGGAACCAGAAAATACCATACACCTGGATGTATCCTTTTGGACTCTCTATCCTCAAGAATGGGAAAAGAATAATAATTCACACCCCAGAGGACTTGAACAAAGCGTGGTCAGTTCTGGGACTCCAGCCTGTAGAGATACCCACTTGGATGCCCATTGTTCAACCAACATCGCTACCACCCACGCCTACCAATAATTAAACCCTGGAAGAAGATACCCATGAGCAAGGCGAGCAAAGCAATGAGAAACAGATCTTCTTCACCTCCACCGTGACTGTCTAAAGAAACAGATGATCTTCAGTTTTCCAATTAAATGTGGCCGCTCTGATATGTCTATTCCCCCCGACCTGAATAGGATAGGGGATAGTGCAATGGGCTCGGGGTTTAGCAGAGCAATATAATGCAATAACCCAGTTTTTTCTTAGGTCTTGTCACCAATTTAAAAAGAAAGGAAAACAAATAAAAAATGTATTCTATGTGGAGCCTAAAAATAGCTTATAATTGCACGCTAGCTCCATATCCTTTCCTGGAGTCATATCTGGTAGCTGCACAATTGCTACATACTCTCCCTCAGAACAAACGCACCAGAATTGTATGCCCACTCTCATCCTCCCCCCCTTCCTTTTTCCCTCCCCCATCCCCTCCCCCCTTTTTTCCCCTTTACACCCAGCCCTCAATGAATCTCTTACCTTGACTTAATTGACGCCCAGGGAGCTGGAATGATATATTGATGTAACGTTATGATGACTATTTCCTCTTTATAAATGTTCTTCTGGCTATAGTTCTGGCTTTCAGCCTGAGGTAGGCTGAAAGTATTTAAGTAAAATACAAACTCCCCTATTTACCTCCCCAAAATAATATTGTATCAGGGACTTGCGCACAGGGTTCTGCCCCTGCCCGAGTCACAGATATAGCGGAGAGCTCGCTGTCTACTGACGGGCTCTCCCCCTAACATCTAACATCTATAGGGGTTTTTCTTTTTCAAATAGGCACAGCTGTGCCTATAGAGGTCAACTACGTAGAGACGCCTGTAAAATTCCAGCAAAAGATCACATAGTCATCTCACTGTTAATGTCATATTTCAATTACTTTTACAATTGCTGTTCATAATTTGTAAAGGTTTACGTGTTTGTATCTGTTTACCCTTTCCTAATACCTAACCCTTTATTCCCAACCCGATTCCTTCTCACATTTGACACTCCAGAGACAACAAAGGGGAACCCTTCAGAGTATCAACACAAGCTATCCTGACAATTCCTCTGAAGTAGTCCATTATGAGTGACTTAAAGATCACAACTTTTAATGTTAAAGGGTTAAACTCCCCTGCCAAACGTAGCCAATTAATGCTCACACTTAGAAAACTCCATTCTCACATCATATTCCTCCAACAAACACATTTTCGCCAAGGTAGAACACCAAAAATGCAAACCCATCCATATAAACAATGGTTTCACAGCACACATCCTAACTCTGCCTTCAAAGGAGTTTCGATAGCACACCATTTCGTTCACCATAAAACAACAACTTTCGGACGCAGAAGGCAGATTGCTGTTGCTAAAAGGGGAAATAGGCAGTCGCAGATTCACATTTGTGAATTTATACGCTCCTAATACATCCACAGTTCCTTGGCTGATAAAGAGCTTTGACACGATTAAAATGTTTGCAGAAGACACATAATTCTAGAGGCTGATCTTAATCTGACTCTTATTCCTCTTGTAGACTCATCCACGGCTAGAATCTCGCAAAAAACATATTGGTAAATTGCATTAAAAACTGCAAGAGTTACAATTGGTAGACGTGTGGAGATGTCTTAACCCGACAGTTAAGGACTTCTCTTTCTATTCCAAGTCCTACCAGAGACTTGATTATTTACTTACCTCTGCCTCTCTTTTGCCTCTCTTTAGCACCGCTGGGATAGGAAACATCACGATCTCAGACCACGCTCCCTGCACTGCAAACCTCACCCTGGCCTCTCTGCCCAAAAGAGACTGGAACTGGAGGTTGAATAAATCACTTCTGAATAACAAGCAAAACTCGGAACAGGTTAGATCTCACTTGGAGACCTTCTTTGCAGTAAACTCTCCTGCATAACTGCAAACACACAGTTATTTGGGAAACGCACAAAGCGTATATTAGAAGGATTTTTACAGTCCTGGGAACCAATATTAAAAAAGATCAACAAAAAGAGGTAGATTCGCTCCTTGCTAGGGATGAGCGAACCCGAACTGTATAGTTCGGGTTCGTACCGAATTTTGGGGTGTCCGTGACACGGACCCGAACCCGAACATTTTCGTAAAAGTCCGGGTTCGGGTTCGGTGTTCGGCGCTTTCTTGGCGCTTTTTGAAAGGCTGCAAAGCAGCCAATCAACAAGCGTCATACTACTTGCCCCAAGAGGCCATCACAGCCTTGCCTGCT
Source organism: Bufo bufo (assembly GCF_905171765.1). Classification (NCBI taxonomy): domain Eukaryota; kingdom Metazoa; phylum Chordata; class Amphibia; order Anura; family Bufonidae; genus Bufo; species Bufo bufo. The sequence continues at coordinate 63,467,906 of NC_053390.1, forward strand.
ATTGGCATGGCTGTGATTGGCCAGTGCAGCATGTGACCCAGCCTCTATATAAGCTTGGGTCACTTTGCGCTGCACGTCACTCTGCTGATTCAAGCATAGGGAGAGGTTGCAGCTGCGACGTTAGGGCGAGATTAGGCAGATTAACTCCTCCAAAAGACTTCATTCTGTGATCGATCTGCAGCTGTGGATCATTGAAATGCTAATATTGACTTGCTCACTTTTTTGAGGCTGCCCAGAGCGTTTTTAGATCACTTTTTTTCTGGGGTGATCGGCGGCCATTTTGTGACTTGTGGTGCGCCAGCACAAGCTATCACCAAGTGTATTTAACCATCAATAGTGTGGTTATTTTGTGCTATATCCTACATCAGCTGCAGGCTGAGCCTGTGTCACCGAAGTGCATTTAACCATCAACAGTCTGGTTATTTTTTGGCCATATACTACATCAGCTGCAGGCTGAGCCTGTGTCACCGAAGTGCATTTAACCATCAACAGTCTGGTTATTTTTTGGCCATATACTACATCTGGTGCAGGCTGAGCCTGTGTCACCCAAGTGCATTTAACCATCAACAGTGTGGTTATTTTTTGGCCATATACTACATCAGGGGCAAGTTGAGCCTGTCACCCAGCGCCTAAAAAATAGACCTGACATTTCTATTCAACCAAATCTGTACTGTTTTAGCTGGTCAAGTTATTTGTAGTGACCGTAAAAGCACACTTTTTGTTCTGGGTTGAAAAACTATTCCCAAATTTGCCATTCTCAAAATAACTAGTTTCTGGTATATGAGGCCTACTTGAAATCTATCCCAAAAAGGATATCTTACATTGAAGGTGCTGATAGTGTCATTCAGAAAAACCTAAGACACACGCTACCGTGCAGATAGAAGTCTAATTCTGTGATTAAACCTATACCTGTCACACAGCGCAAAACAAAAACAGGCCTCACATTTCTATTCAACAAAATCTGTACTGTTTTAGCTGGTCAAGTTATTTGTAGTGACCGTAAAAGCACACTTTTTGTTCTGGGTTGAAAAACTATTCCCAAATTTGCCACTCTCAAAATTGTGGTGAACGGGAACAATGAGGAAAACATCTAATAAGGGACGCGGACGCGGACATGGTCGTGGTGGTGTTAGTGGACCCTCTGGTGCTGGGAGAGGACGTGGCCGTTCTGCCACAGCCACACGTCCTAGTGTACCAACTACCTCAGGTCCCAGTAGCCGCCAGAATTTACAGGGATATTTGGTGGGGCCCAATGCCGTTCTAAGGATGGTAAGGCCTGAGCAGGTACAGGCATTAGTCAATTGGGTGGCCGACAGTGCATCCAGCACGTTCACATTATCTCCCACCCAGTCTTCTGCAGAAAGCGCACAGATGGCGCATGAAAACCAAGCCCATCAGTCTGTCACATCACCCCCATGCATATCAGGGAAACTGTTTGAGCCTCAAGTTATGCAGCAGTCTCTTATGCTGTTTGAAGACTCTGCTGCCAGGGTTTCCCAAGGGCATCCACCTAGCTCTTCACCAGGGTTGGAAGAGATAGAATGCACTAACGCACAACCACTTATGTTTCCTGATGATGAGGACATGGGAATACCACCTCAGCACGTCTCTGATGATGACGAAACACAGGTGCCAACTGCTGCGTCTTTCTGCAGTGTGCAGACTGAACAGGAGGTCAGGGATCAAGACTGGGTGGAAGACGATGCAGGGGACGATGAGGTCCTAGACCCCACATGGAATGAAGGTCGTGCCACTGACTTTCAGAGTTCGGAGGAAGAGGCAGTGGTGAGACCGAGCCAACAGCGTAGCAAAAGAGGGAGCAGTGGGCAAAATCAGAACACCCGCCGCCAAGAGACTCCGCCTGCTACTGACCGCCACCATCTGGGACCGAGCACCCCAAAGGCAGCTTCAAGGAGTTCCCTGGCATGACACTTCTTCAAACAATGTGCTGACGACAAGACCCGAGTGGTTTGCACGCTGTGCCATCAGAGCACAACCTGCATGACCAGGCACCTGCATGCAAAGCATGAACTGCAGTGGAGTAAACACCTTAAAAACAAGGAAGTCACTCAGGCTCCCCCTGCTGCCTCTTCTGCTGCTGCTGCCGCCGCCTCGGCCTCTTCCTCTGCCTCTGGAGGAACGTTGGCACCTGCCGCCCAGCAAACATGGGATGTACCACCAACACCACCACCTGCGTCACTAAGCATCTCAACCATGTCACACGGCAGCGTTCAGTTCTCCATCTCACAAACATTTGAGAGAAAGCGCAAATTCCCACCTAGCCACCCTCGATCCCTGGCCCTGAATGCCAGCATTTCTAAACTACTGGCCTATGAAATGCTGTCATTTAGGCTGGTGGACACACACAGCTTCAAACAGCTCATGTCACTTGCTGTCCCACAGTATGTTGTTCCCAGCCGCCACTACTTCTCCAAGAGAGCCGTGCCTTCCCTGCACAAACAAGTGTCCGATAAAATCAAGTGTGCACTGCGCAACGCCATCTGTGGCAAGGTCCACCTAACCACAGATACGTGGACCAGTAAGCACGGCCAGGGACGCTATATCTCCCTAACTGCACACTGGGTAAATGTAGTGGCGGCTGGGCCCCAGGCGGAGAGCTGTTTGGCGCACGTCCTTCCGCCGCCAAGGATCGCAAGGGCAACATTCTTTGTCTCCTGTCTCCTCCTCCTCCTGCTCAGCTTCCTCCTCCTCTTATTCCACCTGCTCATCCAGTCAGCCACACACCTTCACCACCAACTTCAGCACAGCCCGGGGTAAACGTCAGCAGGCCATTCTGAAACTCATATGTTTGGGGGACAGGCCCCACACCGCACAGGAGTTGTGGCGGGTATAGAACAACAGACCGACGAGTGGTTGCTGCCGGTGAGCCTCAAGCCTGGCCTGGTGGTGAGCGATAATGGACGAAATCTCGTTGCAGCTCTGGGACTAGCCGGTTTGACGCACATCCCTTGCCTGGCGCATGTGCTGAATTTGGTGGTGCAGAAGTTCATTCGCAACTACCCCGACATGTCAGAGCTGCTGCATAAAGTGCGGGCCGTCTGTTCACGCTTCCGGCGTTAACACCCTGCCGCTGCTCGCCTGTCTGCGCTACAGCGTAACTTCGGCCTTCCCGCTCACCGCCTCATATGCGACGTACCCACCAGGTGGAACTCCACCTTGCATATGCTGGACAGACTGTGCGAGCAGCAGCAGACCATAGTGGAGTTTCAGCTGCAGCACGCACGGGTCAGTCGCACTGCGGATCAGACACACTTCACCACCAATGACTGGGCCTCCATGCGAGACCTGTGTGCCCTGTTGCGTTGTTTTGAGTACTCCACCAACATGGCCAGTGGCGATGACGCCGTTATCAGCGTTACAATACCACTTCTATGTCTCCTTGAGAAAACACTTAGGGCGATGATGGAAGAGGAGGTGGCCCAGGAGGAAGAGGAGGAAGAGGGGTCATTTTTAGCACTTTCAGGCCAGTCTCTTCGAAGTGACTCAGAGGGAGGTTTTTTGCAACACCAGAGGCCAGGTACAAATGTGGCCAGACAGGGCCCACTACTGGAGGACGAGGAGGACGAGGATGAGGAGGAGGTGGAGGAGGATGAGTATGAAGCATGTTCACAGCGGGGTGGCACCCAAAGCAGCTCGGGCCCATTACTGGTGCGTGGCTGGGGGGAAACTCAGGACGATGACGATACGCCTCCCACAGCGGACAGCTTGTCCTTACTTCCTACACTGGAGCGTGATAGGAAGATGCGCGAGTACAAGCGCACGTTGGTAGACGCGCTACTGAGAGCATTCCCAAATGTCACAGGGGAACCAGTGGAAGCCCAAGGCGAAGGCAGAGGAGGAGCAAGAGGTCGCCAATGCAGCTGTGTCACGGCCAGCTCCTCTGAGGGCAGGGTTAGCATGGCAGAGATGTGGAAAAGTTTTGTCACCACGCCACAGCTAACTGCACCACCACCTGATACGGAACGTGTTAGCAGGAGGCAACATTTCACTAACATGGTGGAACAGTACCTGTGCACACCCCTCCACGTACTGACTGATGGTTCGGCCCCATTCAACTTCTGGGTCTCCAAATTGTCCACGTAGCCAGAGCTAGACTTTTATGCCTTGGAGGTGCTGGCCTGCCCGGCGGCCAGCGTTTTGTCTGAACGTGTATTCAGCACGGCAGGGGGCGTCATTACAGACAAACGCATCCGCCTGTCTACAGTCAATGTGGACAAGCTGACGTTCATAAAAATTAACCAGGCATGGATCCCACAGGACCTGTCCATCCCTTGTGCAGATTAGATATTAACTACCTCCCCTTAACAATATATTATTCTACTCCAGGGCACTTCCTCATTCAATACTATTTTGAATTTCATTTTACCATTATATTGCGGGGCAACCCAAAGTTGAATGAACCTCTCCTCTGTCTGGGTGCCGGGGCCTAAATGTGTGACAGTGGCCTGTTCCAGTGGTGGGTGACGTGAAGCCTGATTCTCTGCAATGACATGAAGACAGATTCTGCGCTGACATAAGGCCAGATTCTCTGTTACGGGACCTCTTTCCTCTGCCTGGGTGCCTGGGCCTAAATATGACACAGTGGCCTGTTCCAGTGGTGGGTGACGTGAAGCCTGATTCTCTGCTATGACATGAAGACAGATTCTGCGCTGACATAAGGCCAGATTCTCTGTTACGGGACCTCTCTCCTCTGCCTGGGTGCCTGGGCCTAAATGTGTGACAGTGGCCTGTTCCATTGGTGGGTGACGTGAAGCCTGATTCTCTGCTATGACATGAAGACAGATTCTGTGCTGACATAAGGCCAGATTCTCTGTTACGGGACCTCTTTCCTCTGCCTGGGTGCCTGGGCCTAAATATGACACAGTGGCCTGCTCCAGTGGTGGGTGACGTGAAGCCTGATTCTCTGCTATGACATGAAGACAGATTCTGCGCTGACATAAGGCCAGATTCTCTGTTACGGGACCTCTCTCCTCTGCCTGGGTGCCTGGGCCTAAATGTGTGACAGTGGCCTGTTTCAGTGGTGGGTGACGTGAAGCCTGATTCTCTGCTATGACATGAAGACAGATTCTGCGCTGACATAAGGCCAGATTCTCTGTTACGGGACCTCTCTCCTCTGCCTGGGTGCCGGGGCCTAAATGTGTGACAGTGGCCTGTTTCAGTGGTGGGTGATGTGAAGCCTGATTCTCTGCTATGACATGAAGACAGATTCTGTGCTGACATAAGGCCAGATTCTCTGTTACGTGACCTCTCTCCTCTGCCTGGGTGCCTGGGCCTAAATGTGTGACAGTGGCCTGTTCCAGTGGTAGGTGACGTGAAGCCTGATTCTCTGCTATGACATGAAGACAGATTCTGCGCTGACATAAGGCCAGATTCTCTGTTACGGGACCTCTCTCCTCTGCCTGGGTGCCTGGGCCTAAATGTGTGACAGTGGCCTGTTTCAGTGGTGGGTGACGTGAAGCCTGATTCTCTGCTATGACATGAAGACAGATTCTGCGCTGACATAAGGCCAGATTCTCTGTTACGTGACCTCTCTCCTCTGCCTGGGTGCCTGGGCCTAAATGTGTGACAGTGGCCTGTTTCAGTGGTGGGTGACGTGAAGCCTGATTCTCTGCTATGACATGAAGACAGATTCTGCGCTGACATAAGGCCAGATTCTCTGTTACGGGACCTCTCTCCTCTGCCTGGGTGCCTGGGCCTAAATGTGTGACAGTGGCCTGTTTCAGTGGTGGGTGATGTGAAGCCTGATTCTCTGCTATGACATGAAGACAGATTCTGTGCTGACATAAGGCCAGATTCTCTGTTACGTGACCTCTCTCCTCTGCCTGGGTGCCTGGGCCTAAATGTGTGACAGTGGCCTGTTCCAGTGGTAGGTGACGTGAAGCCTGATTCTCTGCTATGACATGAAGACAGATTCTGCGCTGACATAAGGCCAGATTCTCTGTTACGGGACCGCTCTCCTCTGTCTGGGTGCCGGGGCCTAAATATGTGACAGTGGCCTCTTCCAGTGGTGGGTGAAATGAAGCCAGATTCTCTGCTATGGCATGAAGAGACTGATTCTCTGCTGACATGAAGCCAGATTCTTTGCTATGGCATGAAGAGACTGATTCTCTGCTGACGTGAAGCCAGATTCTTAGCTATGATATTGATATTATCCAATTGATATTGGGTCATTTTTATTTTTTTTTTTTTTATTTTAATTCATTTCCCTGTCCACATTTGTTTGCAGGGGATTTACCTACATGTTGCTGCCTTTTGCAGCCCTCTAGCTCTTTCCTGGGCTGTTTTACAGCCTTTTTAGTGCCCAAAAGTTTGGGTCCCCATTGACTTCAATGGGGTTCGGCTTCGGGACGAAGTTCGGTTCGGGTTCGGATCCCGAACCCGAACATTTCCGGGAAGTTCGGCCGAACTTCTCGAACCCGAACATCCAGGTGTTCGCTCAACTCTACTCCTTTCCCAAATAGCAGCCCTAGAGAAACTAAATAAACAATCTACGAGTAGGGCTTTCCAGGAAGATCTGAAGAACCTTAGAACTAAATTACACAACCTCTTATCCCAAAAAGTCGCAAAACAGATGATATATTTCCAACATTAAATTTATGCACATGGAAATAAAGGGGGGAAAATGATGACATCACTACTCAAAAAAACCAAACAGGTGACACATATCCCCAAAATCAAGGACGTAAAAGGAAATATCCACTCGGATACTCCTGCCATAGAAAAATCTTTTCAAGAGTTCTACGCAGCGCTATATAACCTCAACAAAAATGAAGCCAGAGACAGCACAAACACTAGGAAGGAGAACACCACCAAATTTCTGAACTCTCTAAATCTTCCTACCCTTTCACCTGAAGGAACTTCTTATTTAACAAGCCCAATTTCACCCAATGAGATCAAACAGATAACAAATAGATTTCCCCCAGAAAAAAGTCCAGGCCCTGATGAGCTTCCCCTGGCCTACTATAAAAAGTTTGAAGACACTTTTATTCCCAGTCTCACAGATGTATGCAACTCCCTTATGCAGGGAGAATCGTTGACACAAATACTTTGTGTCTCACTTGCATGGGAGCAGGGGATAAAAGCAATTGTATTTTTTCAATGTGAGGCCTTCCAGTAAAGTATTTCTAGCATTCAGCTTGGGCTAATGTATAGACTTATTTGGCGATACCAGCGATACTAGCGATAATAGCGATCTATTGCTCTGTGGATTACTTGGCGGTGCTTTTTCAAGGGGAGAAAAGAATACTAGACGGTGACACGGATGATACCGTCACAATACGTAATGCCCAAGATCCTGTACACTATGCAAATGGTCCCCATACACATCTCACCACGATTCTTTTTAGACATGAAACGTCTGTTTTCCAACTTTCTCTGGTCTGGGAGGAGACCGTGCATATCATATAAAGTCCTGATAAAAAGCAAAGACTGAGGCGGCCTTGGACTACCCGATGTAGGCGCATATTATAAAGCAATACAGCTTCATAGATGGCTAGAATTAGCAGACCCAATAAGACAGAAAGATGTCAAAGAACTATGTGAATACAGTGTGGGGTCTTTCTTTCAAAAATACCTTTGGCTCCCAAATAAAAAGTCAGATGCAATAAAGGGCATGGACCCTATATTTAAAGGAGTATATGAGATATGGAGCTCTGAAAGGAGTGCTTTAGCTCCTACTCCATCTCCACTGATGCCAACAAATCTCTTCCCAGATCTGTTAGAAATCCCGATAAAGATGTTCCGAGAATTGTGGTCTTCCCTTACACAGATTAAAGTAGGAGATTTTATGGGTGACACAGATCACTATTCAGCTTGGGCTAATGTATAGACTTATTTGGCGATACCAGCGATACTAGCGATAATAGCAATCTATTGCTCTGTGGATTACTTGGCGGTGCTATTTCAAGGGGAGAAGGGAATACTAGATGGTGACACAGATGATACTGTCACAACTGGTGGCAAGCCTCGGGATTTCCCCTTCTTTTTCCCTGCACAGAGGATTCAAGGAAGGCACTAGTGTATGGTGCATGGAGGGCAACGCTGGCACTCGTGCAGCGACCCTGGCTTTGAAGGAGCTCAAGGGACAGGCATAGCTACCGGGCAGCGTTCCTATCCACAGCAACATGGAAGAGGAGTTTCGCTGGAGGTTGCAGCAGTAACAGAGGAACAGAGGCTCCAGGTACTCGTGGCCCTGCGGTCACCCTTCCTAGGAAAGCAACCCTTGGCTGAGTGGGTGAAAGAACTGTGGACCCTGAGTTGGAGGGAGTTGTGGCTGGACAAAGCGTACCGGGCACTAAAGTGGTATGCCACCCAGCGCAACCCATGGATGACTAACCACTATCTGCCGGAGGGAGAGGATTATAATGGTCCGGGCTTACTGTGGGAAGCCTTAGATGAGGGCGATGACTTTGGATGCCCCACAGAATGTCGGTTCTGGGACATCCACGACATCAGGGAAACCGAGCTGGACCTTCCCCGAGCGGACGACCTGGGGCCAGACCTGATTCATCTAGTCACCATGGAGTGGGAGCTGGAGCAGAGCTACCGTCAACTGTTCAACCTAGCTCAACCACCATCCCTCAGCCCAGAGGATTGCCTGGATATTATATCCTCTTTTGCCCAACCAACCTCAGAGGTGAGCAACCTCATAGACTTGTCCTGGGAGGACCCACAGATGGCAGGTGGAGATGGGACCGAGGTCTCTCTACCAGCCCTACAGGGATGCTGGGCCGCCTGCCCAGATCTCCAGCGGCAGTGCATATCACAGGGAGAGGAGACAACCGGTCTCTCTCCCCAGCGGCAACCTGAGTTCCAGGGGGAGGAGATGCTGGGTCCCTCTGCCCTACAGCAACCAGAGTCCTGGGGAGGAGAGGCAACCTGCCTCACCTTCCAACAGAAGCCGGAGATACCGGGAAAAGGGGAACACAAACCCCTCTACACGGGCGCAGATGAGACAGCGGGCTCTGTGCCAGTCCTACAGGGATGCTGGACGGTCGGTCCAGATCCCCAGCCATCTCCACAGGGATACCAGGAGGAGGAGGTAAGCGAGCCCTCCCCTTCCCAGCTACTTCTCAACCGAGTTCTGGGGGCAGGGGATGAGCCTGCGATACCCACTGATCCCTTCCCAGCGGAAGAGCTGGCATCCGGGCAGAGCGCCGCTAGCCTCTGCTCCACCGACCCCCTTGTTACAGGGCTGGCTTGCACCCCCCTCACCCCAGCAGAAGAGCTGGCATCCGGGCAGAGCGCCGCTAGCCTCTGCTCCACCGACCCCGTTGTTACAGGGCTAGCTTGCACCCCCCTCGCCCCAGCAGAAGAGCTGGCATCAGGGAGCCTCTGCTCCACCGACCCCCTTGTTACAGGGCTGGCTTGCACCCCCCTCACCCCAGCAGAAGAGCTGGCATCAGGGCAGAGCGCCGCTAGCCTCTGCTCCACCGACCCCTTTGTTACAGGGCTGGCTTGCACCCCCCTCACCCCAGCAGAATCGCTGGCATCAGGGCAGAGCACCGCTAGCCTCTGCTCCACCGACCCCCTTGTTACAGGACTGGATTGCACCCCCCTTGCCCCAGCAGAAGTGCTGGCATCAGTGCAGAACACCGCTGGCCGCTGTTCCCCAAGTAGCCCCAGCGGTTTTCCTAGCTGCACCAGGGAGACTGAGGATGCTGAACTGTTTCACCACAACCTGGGACCTACAGACCAGTACAGTCCTTGGTGGGTGAGCTACCCTGTTAACTATTTACCGTGGGTGGGCAACTCTGCTAATGTTTCGTTGTGGGTGGGCTTCCCGACTAATCTAGGTACTGACCGACAGGAGGTCAGATACCTGTTTAGTCTTAACCCCAAAGGGAAGATATGTGACAAACTCCCCTCTTTTGAGGTTGCCACGAGTGCTTGGAGAGGACTACTTGCCAGCCTCTTACCATGAGATTATGGTCCCATGTTGTATGCACCGGTTTCGTGCAGAAAAGCCATGAGTACAGCCAGGCCAAAGAGACTTGTACTAACTTTTGAATTCCTGGTCTAATTCGTGTCATTTTGGGATGTGTTAAATGTCTATGTGTATTGTAAAGGGTGGGACATTGTATGTTTGAGTAAGTGATGTCTGTTCCATTGTCTCTCTGTGTGTATTGGCGATTGTCCTCTGTCCTGGAGACAACCGAGTTGTAATTCGATTGTCTCTCAGGACAGAGGGCAATGTGTATTCTCCTGCCTGTGTTGATTATGTTAACCATGGTGTACCATGATTATATCACAGGCCGAGGGAAGGAGTCTATGTGGATTGTAACCTTTGTGTTATGGGTTAATGTATGTTTGTTGTGGGTGTCTCCCTTGCATGGGAGCAGGGGATAAAAGCAATTGTATTTTTTCAATGTGAGGCCTTCCAGTAAAGTATTTCTAGCATTCAGCTTGGGCTAATGTATAGACTTATTTGGCGATACCAGCGATACTAGCGATAATAGCGATCTATTGCTCTGTGGATTACTTGGCGGTGCTATTTCAAGGGGAGAAGGGAATACTAGACGGTGACACGGATGATACCGTCACAATACGTAATGCCCAAGATCCTGTACACTATGCAAATGGTCCCCATACACATCTCACCACGATTCTTTTTAGACATGAAACATCTGTTTTCCAACTTTCTCTGGTCTGGGAGGAGACCGTGCATATCATATAAAGTCCTGATAAAAAGCAGAGAGAGAGGCGGCTTTGGACTACCCGATGTAGGCGCATATTATAAAGCAATACAGCTTCATAGATGGCTAGAATTAGCAGACCCAATAAGACAGAAAGATGTCAAAGAACTATGTGAATACAGTGTGGGGTCTTTCTTTCAAAAATACCTTTGGCTCCCAAATAAAAAGTCAGATGCAATAAAGGGCATGGACCCTATATTTAAAGGAGTATATGAGATATGGAGCTCTGAAATGAGTGCTTTAGCTCCTACCCCATCTCCACTGATGCCAACAAATCTCTTCCCAGATCTGTTAGAAATCCCGATAAAGATGTTCCGAGAATTGTGGTCTTCCCTTACACAGATTAAAGTAGGAGATTTTATGGGTGACACAGATCACTATTTAAAAGAAAAGCTCACAGAAACAACTAGAAAATCCCCAACTTTTTTCCTCGCCAACTCACCTATTAGAGCTGTGTGCAGGAGAGCGGCAGAGAAATACCGGTTCCAGAGATCCCTTACCGACTTAGAGTCACTGCTGACACAAAACCACCATACTTATTGGCATGGGAAAAAGAATTAGATATTGTACTCTAATACCAGGAGACAAAAAAGATACTAGCAACCTCACACTGATTTACGCAATGGGTCCATCTACAAGAGAACCATTTTAAACTTCTCACTAGATGGTACAGAACACCTGAGTTCCTATTCAAAAGAGAGCTTTCTGATTTCCAGCAGTGCTGGAGATGCAAGAAAGGAGTTGGCTCTTTATCACATATCTGGTGGTCTTGTCCCCAGATTATAAAGTACTGGGAAGAGGTAAATAGGGCGGTTAAGAAAATAGCTCTACCAGACTTTAACATCACTATTGAGATGGTAGTCCTGTCAAAACCTTCTAACCTACACACTCCTGCAAAGAAAAACGTAATAACACACCTGATAGCAATAGCTAAAGCACTCATACCACTACACTGGCTAAATACACCATCTCCCACATTTCAAGAATGGAAAGCCAAGGTAGATCAAATCTATAACGTCGAGTAAATGACTAGGTGGATAAACAGAAGTCATGATAGTTTCCTTAACCCCTTAAGGACACAGCCTTTTTACACCTTAGGACCAGGCCATTTTTTGAAAATCTGACCAGAGTCCCTTTAAGTGCTGATAACTTTAAAACGCTTTGACTTATGCAGGCCGTTCTGAGATTGTTTTTTCGTCACATATTGTACTTCATGACACTGGTAAAATGGAGTCAAAAAAATAATTTTTTTTGCACCAAAAAATACCTAATTTAACAAAAATTTGGAAAAATTTGCAAATTTCAAAGTTTCAGTTTCTCTACTTCTGTAATACATAGTAATACCCCCAAAAATTGTGATGACTTTACATTCCCCATATGTCTACTTCATGTTTGAATTGTTTTGGGAATGATATTTTATTTTTTGGGGATGTTATAAGGCTTAGAAGTTTAGAAGCAAATCTTGAAATTTTTCAGAAATTTACAAAAACTCAATTTTTAGGGACCAGTTCAGGTCTCAAGTCACTTTGCGATGCTTACATTATAGAAACCACCCAAAAATGACCCCATCTAAGAAACTACACCCCTCAAGGTGTTCAAAACTGATTTTGCATACGTTGTTAACCCTTTAGGTGTTGCACAAGAGTTATTGGCAAATGGGGAGGAAATTTGAGAATTTCATTTTTTTGTCTAATTTTTCATTTTAACCCATTTTTCCACTAACAAACCAAGGGTTAACAGCCAAACAAGACTGTATCTTTATTGCCCTGACTCTTCCGTTTACAGAAACACCCAATATGTGGCCGTAAACTACTGTACGGCCACACAGCGGGGCGTAGAGGGAAAGGTGCGCCGTATGGTTTTTGGAAGGCTGATTTTTATGGACCGGTTTATTTACACCATGTCCCATTTGAAGCCCCCTGATGCACCCCTAGAGGAGAAACTCCCTAAAAGTGACCCCATCTAAGAAACTACACCCCTCAAGGTATTCAAAACTGATTTTACAAACTTTGTTAACCCTTTAGGTGTTGCACAAGAGTTACTGGCAAATGGCGATGAAATTTGAGAATTTCATTTTTTTGCCTAATTTTCCATTTTAACCCATTTTTTCCACTAACAAAGCAAGGGTTAACAGCCAAACAAGACTGTATCTTTATTGCCCTGACTCTGCTGTTTACAGAAACACCCAATATGTGGCCGTAAACTACTGTACGGGCACACAGCGGGGCGTAGAGTGAAAGGTGCGCCGTTTGGTTTTTGGAGGGCTGATTTTGCTGGACTGTTTTTTTGGCACCATGTCCCATTTGAAGCCCCCCTGATGCACCCCTAGATTATAAACTCCATAAAAGTGACCCCATCTAAGAAACTACACCCCTCAAGGTATTCAAAACTGATTTTACAAACTTTGTTAACCCTTTAGGTGTTGCACAAGATTTAATGGAAAATAGAGATACAATTTCAAAATTTCACTTTTTTGGAAGATTTTCCATTTTAATATTTTTTTTCCAGTTACAAAGCAAGGGTTAACAGCCAAACAAAACTCATTATTTATGGCCCTAATTCTGTAGTTTACAGAAACACCCCATATGTGGTCGTAAACCGCTGTACGGGCACACGGCAGGGCGCAGAAGGAAAGGAATGCCATAAGGTTTTTGGAAGGCAGGTTTTGCTGGACTGTTTTTTTTTACACCATGTCCCATTTGAAGCCCCCCTGATGCACCCCTAGAGTAGAAACTCCAAAAAAGTGACCCCATTTTAGAAACTACGGGATAGGGTGGCAGTTTTGTTGGTACTAGTTTAGGGTACATATGATTTTTGGTTGCTCTATATTACACTTTTTGTGCGGCAAGGTAACAAGAAATAGCTTTTTTGGCACCGTTTTTTTTTTTGTTATTTACAACATTCATCTGACAGGTTAGATCATGTGGTAATTTTATAGAGCAGGTTGTCACGGACGCGGCAATACCTAATATGTATACAATTTTTTTTATTTATGTAAGTTTTACACAATGATTTCATTTTTGAAACTAAAAAAAAATGTTTTAGTGTCTCCATAGTCTAAGAGCCATAGTTTTTTCAGTTTTTGGGCGATTATCTTAAGTAGGGTCTCATTTTTTGCGGGATGAGATGACGGTTTGATTGGCATCTATTTTGGGGTGCATATGACGTTTTGATTGCTTGCTATTACACTTTTTGTGACGTAAGATGACAAAAAATGGCTTTTTTTACACCGTTTTTATTTTTATTTTTTTACGGTGGTCATCTGAGGGGTTAGATCATGTGATATTTTTATAGAGCCGGGCGATACGGACGCGGCGATACCTAATATGTATACTTTTTTTTTATTTATGTAAGTTTTACACAATGATTTCATTTTTGAAACTAAAAAAATGATGTTTTAGTGTCTCCATAGTCTAAGAGCCATAGTTTTTTCAGTTTTTGGGCGATTATCTTGGGTAGGGTATGATTTTTGCGGGATGAGATGACGGTTTGATTGTTACAATTTTGGCGTACATGCGACTTTTTTGATCACTTTTATTACCTTTTTTGGGAAGTAAGGTGGGCAAAATTTTAATTTCATCATAGTTTTTTATTTTTTATTTTTATGGTGTTCACCGTTCGGGTAAAGTAACATGACCGTTTTATAGATCAGGTCGTTACGGACGCGGCGATACCAAACATGTGTAGGGAATTTTATTTTTTTCATTTTTTATCAGTGATAAATGTGTTTTTTGATTTTTACTTTTTTTTCACTTTTATTCACTTTTTTTTTGACCCAGACCCACTTGGTTCTTGAAGATCCAGTGGGTCTGATGTCTGTATAATACAGTACAGAACAATATATATTGTACTGCACTGTATTTTACTTACACTGAACAGATCTATGCCTTTCAGCACAGATCTGTTCAGCACCATGGACAGCAGGACGCCTGAGAGGCGTCCTGTTGCCATGGGAACCTTCCCCGTCTGCTCAGAACTTCACAGACGGGGAAGGGTAAGGAGGGGATCTCTCGGGGGGCTGTCTGGGGACTCTCTCCCTCTCCATCGGGGGGCTGCAAAGGCACAGCAGCCCCCCGATGGGAGAGGGAGGGAGCTCCCTGCGCTGTTAACTTTTTCCATACAGCGGTCCGTACGGACCGCTGTATGGAAAGGGTTAAACGGCTGACATCGCATCGCAGATGTCAGCCGTTTATACCAGGGTGCCAGCAATGTGCTGGCACCCTGGTATACCCACTGAACACCAATGAATTTTCAAGGGGAGGCGGGCGGGGGATCGCGATCCCGCCTGCCGCACCGCCCGCCTCCCGCACCGCCCACACCGCCCGCAACCCTCCCCCTGCACCTCCCGCCACCATAAAAATCATTCGGGGGTGCAGGGGGGGGTGAATAAAACTTTTTTTAGGCATAAAAAGTTTCTGATCCCCGCGGTCAGGGACCGCGGGGACCAGAAACTGCAGAAATCGCAGCAAACCGCAGGTCTGAATTGACCTGCGGTTTGCCGCGATCGCCGACATGGGGGGGTCACGGGACCCCCCCGCGCATTTAGCCTAGGTGCCTGCTCAATGATTTGAGCAGGCACCGGGTTCCGATCACTGCCGGCCGGGCGGCAGTGATCGGAACAACACATGACGTACCGGTACGTCATGTGTCCTTAAGAGGTTAAGGTAGGAACTTGTGAAAGCCGACGGTTTATGAATCTGTAAAAAAGCGATATTTTGAATTTGAATCTCAGTCAAGAATGTCAAATCAACCTAAGGCTTATTGAAAACCAGATATTGGCTAACTAGAAATATCAAGAAGGAATTGGTTACACTTTATCTTTCCTCCCTTCACCTCCCCCCTCCTCCCCACTTGTACACGATTTCCACCTCCCACCCCTCTCTGATACTTCTTGAGGTTCTGATAGCACTAAACACCACTAGACTCTTTGTCCTTGACAGTCCAGAATGCTGTATATAAGATCCTTGTTGAAAGAAGACAAGATATATGCGCAACACAGAAGATCTCTACTTAAACAAGTTTGTACAGAAATTCTTTCCTGTAACAACTGTTGTTTTTTGACTGTTATGGATATTGTCGACTGAAAAACAGTGATCAGAATGTCTTTGAAATGTCTATTGAATCTGATATAAAAAATGAAAATAAAGTATATACAAAAAAAGAGACCTATTTCTTCTGGCTACCTGCTTCAGCTACTATTCTGATGCTGCCACCCACCTGATGCCACACACCTGCTGCCAGGTGCTTTTACTGCCACCCAATATCTTCAGCTGGTACTGGTATTTGCCCACCTCACTACTATTTCACTGGACCACTCTGTGGTCTCCCCATGCTGCTACCACCTCACCACTATGTCACTGGACCACTCTGTGGTCTCCCCATGCTACTGCCACCTCACTAGTGATGTGCAGAAGGGGCAATATTCGATTTCATGATATTTAGCGAATATATAGATGAATATTCATCATATATTCGCAAATTTGCAAATTTGATATCTTCGTACACTAAAATTCATGTAATGCGCATGTGAAAGGGGGATGGTCTAATTCCAGAACTATTTTGAAACTACCCAAAGTTTTTAGAAGATTGGAAAAGATGGTGGGAAGCAATTTTCGCGACAGTGAGACAGAACTAGTAATCACTGTAAGTATTTTGACATTACAGCAGTGTATTTTATTGCATTTCACATGCATGTCAGACCAGTCGCTTTATATGCAGATACAGTGTTATAAAATATTCGTGATTGCGAAAGTCGCCACTTATGATCCAAATTTTTTTTTCGCTATACATATAACTTCACTTTTTATCAGGTCTAAGTAGATATTACTGATTGGTGCGCTAAGTATTGTTGTGACATCACAACACTATGTCAATAGCATGTATGTATGGAAAGCAGAGAAATATCTCTCACATGCACATTGCACATCCATTTTCCTGCCACACACTATATATCCCCCCTCCACACACACACACACACACACACACACAAACGCAGTCTATAGATTAGAATTTGTGTCCTGTTGGTCAGGACTCAGGAGAAGCTTTATTTGTATTACCAACAGTGATTGCTGGTTCATTTAGAGTTACCCAGGGTGCACCACGGGGAGGCGAACGAGCTTTACACCCCATACCGTACCGTCACTTCACTAGACAGGTACATCTCTGCTCAGCTGGCCAATATCCGATTGTTCAGACCCCACAAACATACAATCGCAATGCAATCCGATTTTATAACGGTAACATTAAATCTAATATTTCCTGTTCAAAGACTTAAATACTTTTTGATGTTTTGTTGAGGACATGTATAACAAAAAAATTGGGATTACAGTATATGCTTGTGCCTTTATCCTGCAGCGCATGTTGGTGCGGGGCTATGACCGCACCTGGGTCCAGGCAGAAAAGCGGAGGATCGTGATGGAGATCCGGACTGAGCTGAAAAAAAAAATTCAAGATCAATCATCCCAAGATGGCCGTCTTGAAAAAATGGTCCGATCTGAATTGGAGGCATATTGGCTGGATCACAGAGATCCGTGACCGCACATGCCCAGATACAATGCTTACATTACTTTTGTTTATCTCGCCAACACTCTGTAATGTATATATACAGTTAGGAGAATAAGTATTTCATCACTTTACAAATGATTACTTAGTACCTCGTGTGACACGTAGCAAATCAGAAGGTTACATCATACATCTCTACCTCGCCATGAGTATATATACACTGCTCAAAAAAATAAAGGGAACACAAAAATAACACATCCTAGATCTGAATTAATTAAATATTCTTCTGAAATACTTTGTTCTTTACATAGTTGAATGTGCTGACAACAAAATCACACAAAAATAAAAAAATGGAAATCAAATTTTTCAACCCATGGAGGTCTGGATTTGGAGTCACCCTCAAAATTAAAGTGGAAAAACACACTACAGGCTGATCCAACTTTGATGTAATATCCTTAAAACAAGTCAAAATGAGGCTCAGTAGTGTGTGTGGCCTCCACGTGCCTGTATGACCTCCCTACAACGCCTGTGCATGCGCCTGATGAGGTGGGGGACGGTCTCCTGAGGGATCTCCTCCCAGACCTGGACTAAAGCATCTGCCAACTCCTGGACAGTCTGTGGTGCAACGTGACGTTGGTGGATAGAGCGAGACATGATGTCCCAGATGTGCTTAATTGGATTCAGGTCTCGGGAACGGGCGGGCCAGTCCATAGCATCAATACCTTCGTCTTGCAGGAACTGCTGACACACTCCAGCCACATGAGGTCTAGCATTCGCTTGCATTAGGAGGAACCCAGGGCCAACCGCACCAGCATATGGTCTCACAAGGGGTCTGAGGATCTCATCTCGGTACCTAATGGCAGTCAGGCTACCTCTGGCGAGCACATGGAGGGCTGTGCGGCCCTCAAAAGAAATGCCACCCCACACCATTACTGACCCAATGCCAAACCGGTCATGCTGGAGGATGTTGCAGGCAGCAGAACGTTCTCCACGGCGTCTCAAGACTCTGTCACGTCTGTCACATGTGCTCAGTGTGAACCTGCTTTCATCTGTGAAGAGCACAGGGCGCCAGTGGCGAATTTGCCAATATTGGTGTTCTCTGGAAAATGGCAAACGTCCTGCACGGTGTTGGGCTGTAAGCACAACCCCCACCTGTGGACGTCGGGCCCTCATATCACCCTCATGGAGTCTGTTTCTGACCGTTTGAGCAGACACATGCACATTTGTGGCCTGCTGGAGGTCATTTTGCAGGGCTCTGGCAGTGCTCCTCCTGTTCCTCCTTGCACAAAGGCGGAGGTAGCGGTCCTGCTGCTGGGTTGTTGCCCTCCTACGGCCTCCTCCACGTCTCCTGATGTACTGGCCTGTCTCCTGGTAGCGCTCCATGCTCTGGACACTATGCTGACAGACACAGCAAACCTTCTTGCCACAGCTCGCATTGATGTGCCATCCTGGATAAGCTGCACTACCTGAGCCACTTGTGTGGGTTGTAGACTCCGTCTCATGCTACCACTAGAGTAAAAGCACTGCCAGCATTCAAAAGTGACCAAAACATCAGCCAGGAAGCATAGGAACTGAGAAGTGGTCTGTGATCACCACCTGCAGAACCACTCCATTATTGGGGGTGTCTTGCTAATAGCCTATAATTTCCACTTGTTGTCTATCCCATTTGCACAACAGCATGTGAAACTGATTGTCACTCAGTGTTGCTTCCTAAGTGGACAGTTTGATTTCACAGAAGTGTGATTGACTTGGAGTTACATTGTGTTGTTTAAGTGTTCCCTTTATTTTTTTGAGCAGTGTATATACAGTCAAGTCCATAAATATTGGGACACAATTCTAAGATATTTGGCTCTATACACCACCACAATGGATTTGAAATTAAACGAACTAGATGTGCTTTAACTGCAGACTGTCAGTTTTATTTTGAGGGTATTTACATCCAAATCAGGTGAACGGTGTAGGAATTTAATACTACTGAGACAATGGTTATGTCCCTAGCTGGTTTATGAACTGACTAAAAGGTGTAACACACTGCAAATGATTACAAAGCCCTGTTTCTACAATGCAGGAGCTGCACCAAATACACGGGTAGAGGTATTTCAGAGGGATTGGAACAGTTGTAAACTGAACAATGTCACTTAGGGTAGACTCATATATCCAAAGCCAAATGGCAATGGGCATCTCTCCGCACAATCCCCAATGGTTTCCACCAACGGGATGTGCCGGGGGAACGCCCCTTTAAATATAATGAGACTGGGAATACTGGGGCCACATACATCAACCCCGGTCAAGAGGAGGTGACAGATGCCAGCCCCTGCCTGGTCTGAGCCCAACTACAGTTGTAGATAACCCCTACCTTGCTTATCCCCATTTTATCCTGTGAGTGGCCCGGATGAATAACCCTCCGTGTCATCACCCCTCAATCTCGATCCGTATGGACTGTGCAGATCCTCAGGGAGAAAGGGTCAAAAATTGGCAATAAATGCCCACTTTTAATATAACTCAAGCCCAGAACATATATCCAGCACAGGGAATCAAACCTAACATACAATTAGTATGGCAAAAATAATCCCACTGGCCGGCTCCCAAGTTGCTGATGTTGAGGGCTGTATTTGATTCTCCACTTGAATGTCACATGGCAGCCGGATCTATGAGTGATAAAAAAGAAGAAAATAAGTATCTATCACGATATTTCATCGGGTACTACAACTTAACCTATATAAAAACACCCCAGTTCCCCACCCCATGCAGCGATTTAGAAAAGGGAGCCCACCTTGAACTCCCGGTTGAGACCCTTTGGTTCAATAGTGTCCAGTTCGAAGATCCATCTGAGTTCTAATCATTTCAGTAGTCGTTCCCGGTCCCCCCCTCTCTGTAGTGGGGGAATACCGTGAGTGACCCTGAACCTCAACTGCGCAACGTTATGTCTGCAACTATAGAAGTGCTCTGGAACTAGGAGTTCACTCTCCACGTCCCCCGACTGACTCTGCATCTTTGTAAACAGTTTCCGAATGGAATACCTGTGTTGGTTGATCCTCAACTTGCAGGCCTGCGTGGTCTCACCCACATAGATGAGGCCACACGGGCACTGCAGTGTGTCGGAGGAACACGTGTAGAAGCCCCTAATCTCATACTTCTTTCCAGTATGGGGATGAAAAAAAGTTTCGCCCTTCAGCAGATTGTTACAATTGCAACAATTGAGGCAGGGATAACAGCCGTTCCTGGAGATGCGTGACTTGTCAGACCTCTGCAAGAAGGAGTGTACTAATTTATCCCCCAAGTTTTTGGACCTCCTATAGGACATAAGCGGTGGTGCCTGGAATTCCACAATGTCTGGAAAAGACCGTGTTAAGATCTGCCAATTGCGTCTAGGTGTGCCTGCTATCTGTTTACTCATGACTGAGTGGGTAGAGACAAAAGGTAACCTCCTATTGTCAGACTTTGTGCTACCCGTGGTCAGCAACTGTGTCTGTTGTCTGACTTTATCGAGATGTCTCTTGACCAAATCGTTTCTCCATGGACATCATGTTACTTAACATGGAATTCTTACAAAATGATGTAGCCAGGATCAATACAAAAATTAAGGAATATGAGGAGCAGCTGAAATTAACAACTAATGATCAAGAATTTCAAAAGTATTTTGAACAAATAAAAGTGGACCTGCATAAGTACCGCCTAAATATCAAGGATACTAAGAGACAAAAATGGTTTAGAGACCAGGAGGACTATGCCAAGGGTAATGTCTATAAACGAACACAACTCGATGGTAGGAAACCTAAACCACAGAAAAATCGCAGAACACAGAGATTAGGAACATCAAGAGAACCAGGAGAACAAGGAGGGGAGGATGTAAACATCATTACAACAGAAAAAGAATCTATGAATGCCCGTTTGACACGGTCAACCAAGCCACCCGTGGGAATCAAAACTCCTGTATTACAGCAGGGGAAGAAAGGTGTACATAAAAAAACACTATGAATGGGACTACACTTGTGGTAAATATTTCTTCTTATGATCTTTCTGATGTAGAACTAATGGTATTGAATAAGGGACTTTCTTTTTGTCCAACATCAGCAGTTGATCAGTTTCAAAATGAGGTTGGATTGCAAAATTTTTTTAGACGTATTAAGTTAAGGGTCTTTTTCAATAGTCAGAAACCTAGGGATGGATTACCTCCAGAAGTTTCTGAAGACATTGAGCACAGCATTCTGACTTTGACTGACCTGGGTTTGTATCTCAGGAGTGATTTCCAACCTCATGTGTACAACAATGCAATAGACACATTTGTATCCTTGGTTAGGTCAGATATCACCAAAATGAGACAGCACACACAACATGGGGTGAGTTCCAACCTGACCAATGAGGAAAAAACTGCATTGACCTCCCTTAGCCGGCGCAAAGAACTTAAGATCAAAGAGGCCGACAAGGGAGGAGCAATAGTGGTGATGAATACGACCAAATATGTCGCCGAGATAGAAAAACAGCTACAAGACACACAAGTCTACAGACAGGTTGATGGGGATCCAAAGTTTGATGTGATGAGAAAAATCAAACTTTTGGTTGACAATGCTTATGCCAACAATATCATTGATGTGAAGCTCCACACTTACCTCATACAAAAACATCCGGTCACGCCTATTTTATATATCCTTCCAAAGATCCACAAAGACCTGTATAACCCACCCGGACGTCCCATAGTGGCGGGTATAGACTCTTTTTTTGCCCCTGCGGCAGTTTTCATCGACAAACTGTTGAGGACTTCTGCCACAGAGGCTAAATCGTATGTAAGGGACACGACTGATCTCCTTAAAAAACTCCAACAGATTACATTTAATGCAGATGATAGGTTGGTGTATTTTGATGTCACCAACCTATACACGTGTATCGAGCATGAACGAGGTTTAGAGGCCATTCAGTGGGCCTTGGGGCGTACTGACTATCCCTCTGAACTATGTGAGTTTGTTAGTTCTCTGTTAGAAATTCTGTTGACATGCAATTACTTCTGCTTTGAAGACAGGTTTTATATACAGAATCGCGGGACCGCTATGGGGTCAAACATGGCCACGACGTACGCCAACATATACAT
Organism: Bufo bufo; assembly: GCF_905171765.1. NCBI lineage: Eukaryota > Metazoa > Chordata > Amphibia > Anura > Bufonidae > Bufo > Bufo bufo. Next base: position 63,490,208 of record NC_053390.1, read on the forward strand.
GGCATATGTGGAGGAGTCGTTTATATACCCATCCACCCTCTACCAACACGTGGGGGGGGGGTGGATAAGGTATATAGACGACATCTTCCTCATATGGACGGGGACAGACACGGGTCTACAGGAATTTCATGACTTCCTTACGGTATACGCAACTGAAGTTCACTAGAGTGGACTCAATACACTCTATACAGTTCTTGGACACGTTGATATACAGTACAGACCAAAAGTTTGGACACACCTTCTCATTCAAAGAGTTTTATTTATTTTCATGACTATGAAAATTGTAGATTCACACTGAAGGCATCAAAACTATGAATTAACACATGTGGAATTATATACATAACAAACAAGTGTGAAACAACTGAAAATATGTCATATTCTAGGTTCTTCAAAGTAGCCACCTTTTGCTTTGGTTACTGCTTTGCACACTCTTGGCATTCTCTTGATGAGCTTCAAGAGGTAGTCCCCTGAAATGGTTTTCACTTCATAGGTGTGCCCTGTCAGGTTTAATAAGTGGGATTTCTTGCCTTATAAATGGGGTTGGGACCATCAGTTGCGTTGAGGAGAAGTCAGGTGGATACACAGCTGATAGTCCTACTGAATAGACTGTTAGAATTTGTATTATGGCAAGAAAAAAGCAGCTAAGTAAAGAAAAACGAGTGGCCATCATTACTTTAAGAAATGAAGGTCAGTCAGTCAGCCGAAAAATTGGGAAAACTTTGAAAGTAAGGGCTATTTGACCATGAAGGAGAGTGATGGGGTGTTGCGCCAGATGACCTGGCCTCCACAGTCACCGGACCTGAACCCAATCGAGATGGTTTGGGGTGAGCTGGACCGCAGAGTGAAGGCAAAAGGGCCAACAAGTGCTAAGCATCTCTGGGAACTCCTTCAAGACTGTTGGAAGACCATTTCAGGGGACTACCTCTTGAAGCTCATCAAGAGAATGCCAAGAGTGTGCAAAGCAGTAATCAAAGCAAAAGGTGGCTACTTTGAAGAACCTAGAATATGACATATTTTCAGTTGTTTCACACTTGTTTGTTATATATATAATTCCACATGTGTTAATTTATAGTTTTGATGCCTTCATAGTCATGAAAATAAAGAAAACTCTTTGAATGAAAAGGTGTGTCCAAACTTTTGGTCTGTACTGTATGTGACGGAGATGGGTTTACAAACAGATCTTTTTGTGAAACCAACAGACCGAAACAATATGCTGCGTTTTGACAGTGCCCACCCCAAGAATATGCTGACTTCTCTCCCGTATAGCCAGCTTCTTAGGGCAAGAGGCATATGTGTTAATTCATAGTTTTGATGCCTTCAGTGTGAATCTACAATTTGCATAGTCATGAAAATAAAGAAAACTCTTTGAATGAGAAGGTGTGTCCAAACTTTTGGTCTGTACTGTATATATATATACAGTTGCAAGAAAAAGTATGTGAACCCTTTGGAATGATATGGATTTCTGCACAAATTGGTCATAAAATGTGATCTGATCTTCATCTAAGTCACAACAATAGACAATCACAGTCTGCTTAAACTAATAACACACAAAGAATTAAATGTTACCATGTTTTTATTGAACACACCATGCAAACATTCACAGTGCAGGTGGAAAAAGTATGTGAACCCGTAGACTAATGACATCTCCAAGAGCTAATTGGAGTGAGGTGTCAGCCAACTGGAGTCCAATCAATGAGATGAGATTGGAGGTGTTGGTTACAGCTGCCCTGCCCTATAAAAAACACACACCAGTTCTGGATTTGCATTTCACAAGAAGCATTGCCTGATGTGAATGATGCCTCACACAAAAGAGCTCTCAGAAGACCTACGATTAAGAATTGTTGACTTGCACAAAGCTGGAAAGGGTTATAAAAGTATCTCCAAAAGCCTTGCTGTTCATCAGTCCATGGTAAGATAAATTGTCTATTAATGGAGAAAGTTCAGCACTGCTGCTACTCTCCCTAGGAGTGGCCGTCCTGTAAAGATGACTGCAAGAGCAAAGCGCAGACTGCTCAATGAGGTGAAGAAGAATCCTAGAGTGTCAGCTAAAGACTTACAAAAGTCTCTGGCATATGCTAACATCCCTGTTAGCTAATCTACGATATGTAAAACACTAAACAAGGATGGATTTAATGGGAGGATACCACAGAGGTAGCCACTGCTGTCCAAAAAAACCATTGCTGCACGTTTACAGTTTGCCCATAAGCACCTGGATGTTCCACAGCAGTACTGGCAAAATATTCTGTGGACAGATGAAACCAAAGTTGAGTTGTTTGGAAGAAACACACAATACTATGTGTGCAGAAAAAGTGGCACAGCACACCAACATCAAAACCTCATCCCAACTGTGAAGCATGGTGGTGGGGGCATCATGGTTTGGGGCTGCTTTGCTGCGTCAGGGCCTGGACGGATTGCTATCATCAAAGGAAAAATTATTTCCCAAGTTTATCAAGATATTTTGCAGGAGAACTAAAGGCCATCTGTCCACCAGCTGAAGCTCAACAGAAGATGGGTGTTGCAACAGGGCAACGACCCAAAGCATAGAAGTAAATAAACCACAGAATGGCTAAAACAGAAGAAAATACGCCTTCTGGAGTGGCCCAGTCAGAGTCCTGACCTCAACCCGATTGAGATGCTGTGGCATGACCTCAAGAAAGCGATTCACACCAGACATCCCAAGAATATTGCTGAACTGAAACAGTTCTGTGAAGAGGAATGGTCAAGAATTACTCCTGACCGTTGTGCACGTCTGATCTGCAACTACAGGAAACGTTTGGTTGAAGTTATTGCTGGCAAAGGAGGTTCAACCAGTTATTAAATGCAAGGGTTCACATACTTTTTCCACCTGCACTGTGAATGTTTACATGGTGTGTTCAATAAAAACATGGTAACATTTAATTCTTTGTGTGTTATTAGTTTAAGCAGACTGTGATTGTCTATTGTTGTGATTTAGATGAAGATCAGATCACATTTTATGACCAATTTGTGCAGAAATACATATCATTCCAAAGGGTTCACATACTTTTTCTTGCAACTGTATATATATATATATATATATATATATATATTTATATACAGTGGATATAAAAAGTCTACACACCCCTATTAAAATGTCAGGTTTCTGTGCTGTAAAAAAAACGAGACAAAGATAAACCATATAAACTGTACCACTCAATAAAAAAAAAACATTTAAAGTGCCTCTGATTAACCCTAAATAAAGTTCAGCTGCTCTAGTTGGTCTTTCCCGAAATGTTCTTAGTCGCATCCCACAGCAAAAGCCATGGTCCACAGAGAGATTCCAAAGCATTAGAAGGATCTCATTGTTAAAAGGTATCAGTCAGGAGAAGGGTTCAAAAAAAATTCCAAGGCATTATATATACCATGGAACACAGTGAAGACGGTCATCATCAAGTGGAAAAAATATGGACAAACTGAAAAGAATGGCGTGGTATTAAACAAGCAGGAAGTGCTCAAACCCACATGTAGTTGTGCATATATATACAGGGGAGCAAATCCTGCACTTGTGGCCCGTTGCTAATGACGATCACCAGCAAAAATGCATACAGTGGAGGATGCCCGCAGCGAACCACAAGTACCACAATAGATATCCTACACAAGATAGCAATTATGTGGATGTGATAATCAATATAACAATATAACAAAATAATAGCAAAGACAGGTGCACTCTGCGGTCTTACTAAACCCTCAAACTGATTTTAAAATTGAGAGATTAGCCAACATGTCCTACGGTGTAGGACATGTCTGAGCCCGAGCACCATGCCAAGGTTTCTCAAGTAGCTTGGGACCTAACACTCACCTACCTGTGCCATGTGGACAATACCAGGAGCCAGTGGGCAAATTACAGGAGCATGAGGCCGACTCACAAACAACTCACCAGTTACCTCCAGCATGTAACCATGCTAGCAATGGGAGGAGGGAGGAGTCTGCGAGTCCCACTCAAGACTGGCTGATATGGCCCAGGCCTCACAGGTGCACCTAAATGTAGCCTGTAGATGGAAAGCAGGCACATTTAAATTGGAGTTTATACACCTCCAGGCATCTCTATATATACAAACTGAAAAGAATGGCGTGGTATTAAACAAGCAGGAAGTGCTCAAACCCACATGCAGTTGTGAATATATATACATGGGAGCTACTTGAGAAACCTTGGCACGGTGCTCGGGCTCAGACATGTCCTACACCGTAGGACATGTTGGCTAATCTCTCAATTTTAAAATCAGTTTGAGGGTTTAGTAAGACCGCAGAGTGCACCTGTCTTTGCTATTATTTTGTTATATTGTTATATTGATTATCACATCCACATAATTGCTATCTTGTGTAGGATGTCTATTGTGGTACTTGTGGTTCACTGCGGGCATCCTCCACTGTATGCATTTTTGCTGGTGATCGTCATTAGCAACGGGCCACAAGTGCAGGATTTGCTCCCCTGTATATATACCCTGTGTGTATCTGGCAAGTACTGGCTGTGTGATACATGTGACAACAATCTCCCGTATTCTTCATATGTCTGGGCTATGGGGTAGAGTGGCAAGACGAAATCCTTTTCTTATGAAGAAAAACACCCAAGCCAGGCTACATTTTGCAAAAACACATCTGAAGTCTCCCAAAAGCATGGAACAGATGTTATGGTCTGATGAAACCAAGGTTGAACTTTTTGGTCATAATTCCAAAAGATATGTTTGGCGCAAAAAAAACCCACTGCACATCACCAAAAGAACACCATACCCACAGTGAAGCATGGTGGTGGCAGCATCATGCTTTGGGGCTGTTTTTCTTCAGCTGGAACTGGGGCCTTAGTTAAGCTAGAGGGAGTTATGAACACTTCCAAATACAAGTTAATATTGACACAAAACTTTCAGGCTTCTGCTAGAAAGCTGAACATGAAGAGGAACTTCAACTTTCAGCATGACAACGACCCAAAGCATACATCCAAATCAACAAAAGAATGGCTTCACCAGAAGAAGATTAAAGTTTTTGAATGGCCCAGCCAGAGCCCAGATCTGAATCTGGTAAAAAAATCTGTGGGGTGATCAGAAGAGGGCTGTGCACAGGAGATGCCCTCGCAATCTGACAGATTTGGAGTGTTTTTGCAAAGAAGAGTGGGAAAATCTTGCCAAGTCAAAATGTGCCATGCTGATAGACTCATACTCAAAAAGACTGAGTGCTGTAATAAAATCAAAAGGTGCTTCAACAAGGTATTAGTTTAAGGGTGTGCACACTTATGCAACCATATTATTTTATTTTTATATTTTTTCTTCCCTCTACCTAAAAGATTTCAGTTTGTTTTTCAATTAAATTGTACAGTTTATAGGTCACATTAAAGGTGGAAAAAGTTCTGAAATGATTTATCTTTGTCTAATTTTTTTACATCACAGAAACCTGACATTTTAACAGGGGTGTGTAGACTTTTTATATCCACTGTATATATATATATATATATATATATATATATATATATATATATACACATGCCAACGGAAAGCCTCAAGGAAATGTGTGTTAATTCAACCAAAAGCAATGTTTCAGTCCACACAATATGACCTTGTGCAAGCAGTAACAAAAGTGAATGTTGCCAAGTACAAATATTAACTCAGGTGATTATTAAATGTAAACTATTAATAATAGAGTTTGATTTAATGTGTTTGATTGATATTGTGTTTAAATATAATTAAAAAAAAAGCTGTAAAATACAATTATCCATAGTTTGAAGAGATTAATAACTTCCTTTACAGTATGTGAATTCATAATATCAGCTTAATTCATCAAATTTCAATATTAAAAAATTATTTTAAAAATCAAATTTTTTACATAAAATAAAAGGGGGCCAAGAACTAACGAGCATGGATCCAATATAACGTCCTGTATGTTTAAATCTAAATGTTGGCGCATAGCTTCCGCATTACATAAATAAAAATGTGATGCAGTAATGTGATCGCATCGAAGGAGGAACACACACAGGCCGCGAGTGTTTATAGACAGAGCGTTGAAATGATAACAGATCACACATTCACGCAGGACAGTAAACGCAAGCTGAGCCAAAAACTGCAGTCACATGAAAGCAAACCTTGGAAATAATAAAAAATAACTCCCAAAATGGTGACATGGCTCCAAGAATATTATATATACAACATTCTATATTGTATATTTGAAAGCTTTGATTCTATAAAAATCGCATGTGCACACTATCATTACATAGTTGTCAAGAAGTAACATCAAATAAAAATTTATATATAGAGATATACAGTACAGACCAAAAGTTTGGACACACCTTCTCATTCAAAGAGTTTTCTTTATTTTTATGACTATGAAGACATTGAATTATATACATAACAAACAAGTGTGAAACAACTGAAAATATGTCATATTCTAGGTTCTTCAAAGTAGCCACCTTTTGCTTTGATTACTGCTTTGCACACTCTTGGCATTCTCTTGATGAGCTTCAAGAGGTAGTCCCCTGAAATGGTCTTCCAACAGTCTTGAAGGAGTTCCCAGAGATGCTTAGCACTTGTTGGCCCTTTTGCCTTCACTCTGCGGTCCAGCTCACCCCAAACCATCTCGATTGGGTTCAGGTCCGGTGACTGTGGAGGGCAGGTCATCTGGCGCAGCACCCCATCACTCTCCTTCATGGTCAAATAGCCCTTACTTTCAAAGTTTTCCCAATTTTTCGGCTGACTGACTGACCTTCATTTCTTAAAGTAATGATGGCCACTCGTTTTTCTTTACTTAGCTGCTTTTTTCTTGCCATAATACAAATTCTAACAGTCTATTCAGTAGGACTATCAGCTGTGTATCCATCTGACTTCTCCTCAATGCAACTGATGGTCCCAACCCCATTTATAAGGCAACAAATCCCACTTATTAAACCTGACAGGGCACACCTGTGAAGTGAAAACCATTTCAGGGGACTACCTCTTGAAGCTCATCAAGAGAATGCCAAGAGTGTGCAAAGCAGTAATCAAAGCAAAAGGTGGCTACTTTGAAGAACCTAGAATATGACATATCTTCAGTTGTTTCACACTTGTTTGTTATGTATATAATTCCATATGTATTAATTCATAGTTTTGATGCCTTCAGTGTGAATCTACAATTTGCATAGTCATGAAAATAAAGAAAACTCTTTTAATGAGAAGGTGTGTCCAAACTTTTGGTCTGTACTGTATATATATACAGTTGCAAGAAAAAGTTTGTGAACCCTTTGGAATGATATGGATTTCTGCACAAATTGGTCATAAAATGTGATCTGATCTTCATCTAAGTCACAACAAAAGACAATCACAGTCTGCTTAAACTAATAACACACAAAGAATTAAATGTTACCATCCATGTTTTTATTGAACACACCATGCAAACATTCACTGTGCAGGTGGAAAAAGTATGTGAACCCGTAGACTAATGACATCTCCAAGAGCTATTTGGAGTGAGGTGTCAGCCAACTGGAGTCCAATCAATGAGATGAGATTGGAGGTGTTGGTTACTGCTGCCCTGCCCTATAAAAAACACACACCAGTTCTGGGTTTGCTTTTCACAAGAAGCATTGCCTGATGTGAATGATACCTCACACAAAAGAGCTCTCAGAAGACTTACGATTAAGAATTGTTGACTTGCACAAAGCTGGAAAGGGTTATAAAAGTATCTCCAAAAGCCTTGCTGTTCATCAGTCCATGGTAAGATAAATTGTCTATTAATGGAGAAAGTTCAGCACTGCTGCTACTCTCCCTAGGAGTGGCCGTCCTGTAAAGATGACTGCAAGAGCAAAGCGCAGACTGCTCAATGAGGTGATGAAGAATCCTAGAGTGTCAGCTAAAGACTTACAAAAGTCTTTGGCATATGCTAACATCCCTGTTAGCTAATCTACGATACGTAAAACACTAAACAAGAATGGATTTAATGGGAGGATACCACAGAGGTAGCCACTGCTGTCCAAAAAAACCATTGCTGCATGTTTACAGTTTGCCCATAAGCACCTGGATGTTCCACAGCAGTACTGGCAAAATATTCTGTGGACAGATGAAACCAAAGTTGAGTTGTTTGGAAGAAACACACAACACTATGTGTGCAGAAAAAGTGGCACAGCACACCAACATCAAAACCTCATCCCAACTGTGAAGCATGGTGGTGGGGGCAACATGGTTTGGGGATGCTTTGCTGCGTCAGGGCCTGGACGGATTGCTATCATCAAAGGAAAAATTATTTCTTAAGTTTATCAAGACATTTTGCAGGAGAACTAAAGGCCATCTGTCCACCAGCTGAAGCTCAACAGAAGATGGGTGTTGCAACAGGGCAACAACCCAAAGCATAGAAGTAAATAAACCACAGAATGGCTAAAACAGAAGAAAATACGCCTTCTGGAGTATCCCAGTCAGAGTCCTGACCTCAACCCGATTGAGATGCTGTGGCATGACCTCAAGAAAGCGATTCACACCAGACATCCCAAGAATATTGCTGAACTGAAACAGTTCTGTGAAGAGGAATGGTCAAGAATTACTCCTGACCGTTGTGCACGTCTGATCTGCAACTACAGGAAATGTTTGGTTGAAGTTATTACTGGCAAAGGAGGTTCAACCAGTTATTAAATGCAAGGGTTCACATACTTTTTCCACCTGCACTGTGAATGTTTACATGGTGTGTTCAATAAAAACATGGTAACATTTAATTCTTTGTGTGTTATTAGTTTAAGCAGACTGTGATTGTCTATTGTTGTGATTTAGATGAAGATCAGATCACATTTTATGACCAATTTGTGCAGAAATCCATATCATTCCAAAGGGTTCACATACTTTTTCTTGCAACTGTATATATATATATATTTATATACAGTGGATATAAAAAGTCTACACACCCCTATTAAAATGTCAGGTTTCTGTGCTGTAAAAAAAACGAGACAAAGATAAATCATATAAACTGTACCACTCAATTAAAAAAAAAAACATTTAAAGTGCCTCTGATTAACCCCAAATAAAGTTCAGCTGCTCTAGTTGGTCTTTCCCGAAATGTTCTTAGTCGCATCCAACAGCAAAAGCCATGGTCCACAGAGAGATTCCAAAGCATCAGAGGGATCTCATTGTTAAAAGGTATCAGTCAGGAGAAGGGTACAAAAAAATTTCCAAGGCATTAGATATACTATGGAACACAGTGAAGACGGTCATCATCAAGTGGAAAAAATATGGACAAACTGAAAAGAATGGCGTGGTATTAAACAAGCAGGAAGTGCTCAAACCCACATGTAGTTGTGCATATATATACAGGGGAGCAAATCCTGCACTTGTGGCCCGTTGCTAATGACGATCACCAGCAAAAATGCATACAGTGGAGGATGCCCGCAGCAAACCACAAGTACCACAATAGACATCCTACACAAGATAGCAATTATGTGGATGTGATAATCAATATAACAATATAACAAAATAATAGCAAAGACAGGTGCACTCTGCGGTCTTACTAAACCCTCAAACTGATTTTAAAATTGAGAGATTAGCCAACATGTCCTACGGTGTAGGACATGTCTGAGCCCGAGCACCACGCCAAGGTTTCTCAAGTAGTTTGGGACCTAACACTCACCTACCTGTGCCATGTGGGCAATACCAGGAGCCAGTGGGCAAATTACAGGAGCATGAGGCCGACTCACAAACAACTCACCAGTTACCTCCAGCATGTAACCATGCTAGCAATGGGAGGAGGGAGGAGTCTGCGAGTCCCACTCAAGACTGGCTGATAGGGCCCAGGCCTCACAGGTGCACCTAAATGTGGCCTGTAGATGGAAAACAGGCACATTTAAATTGGAGTTTATACACCTCCAGGCATCTCTATATATACAAACTGAAAAGAATGGCGTGGTATTAAACAAGCAGGAAGTGCTCAAACCCACATGCAGTTGTGAATATATATACACGGGAGCTACTTAAGAAACCTTGGCACGGTGCTCGGGCTCAGACATGTCCTACACCGTAGGACATGTTGGCTAATCTCTCAATTTTAAAATCAGTTTGAGGGTTTAGTAAGACCGCAGAGTGCACCTGTCTTTGCTATTATTTTGTTATATTGTTATATTGATTATCACATCCACATAATTGCTATCTTGTGTAGGATGTCTATTGTGGTACTTGTGGTTCACTGCGGGCATCCTCCACTGTATGCATTTTTGCTGGTGATCGTCATTAGCAACGGGCCACAAGTGCAGGATTTGCTCCCCTGTATATATACCCTGTGTGTATCTGGCAAGTACTGGCTGTGTGATACATGTGACAACAATCTCCCGTATTCTTCATATGTCTGGGCTATGGGGTAGAGTGGCAAGACGAAATCCTTTTCTTGTGAAGAAAAACACCCAAGCCAGGCTACATTTTGCAAAAACACATCTGAAGTCTCCCGAAAGCATGGAACAGATGTTATGGTCTGATGAAACCAAGGTTGAACTTTTTGGTCATAATTCCAAAAGATATGTTTGGCGCAAAAAAAAAACACTGCACATCACCAAAAGAACACCATACCCACAGTGAAGCATGGTGGTGGCAGCATCATGCTTTGGGGCTGTTTTTCTTCAGCTGGAACTGGGGCCTTAGTTAAGCTAGAGGGAGTTATGAACACTTCCAAATACCAGTTAATATTGGCACAAAACTTTCAGGCTTCTGCTAGAAAGCTGAACATGAAGAGGAACTTCAACTTTCAGCACGACAACGACCCAAAGCATACATCCAAATCAACAAAAGAATGGCTTCACCAGAAGAAGATTAAAGTTTTTGAATGGCCCAGCCAGAGCCCAGATCTGAATCTGGTAAAAAATCTGTGGGGTGATCAGAAGAGGGCTGTGCACAGGAGATGCCCTCGCAATCTGACAGATTTGGTGTGTTTTTGCAAAGAAGAGTGGGAAAATCTTGCCAAGTCAAAATGTGCCATGCTGATAGACTCATACTCAAAAAGACTGAGTGCTGTAATAAAATCAAAAGGTGCTTCAACAAGGTATTAGTTTAAGGGTGTGCACACTTATGCAACCATATTATTTTATTTTTATATTTTTTCTTTTTCTTCCCTCTACCTAAAAGATTTCAGTTTGTTTTTCAATTAAATTGTACAGTTTATAGGTCACATTAAAGGTGGAAAAAGTTCTGAAATGATTTATCTTTGTCTCATTTTTTCTACATCACAGAAACCTGACATTTTAACAGGGGTGTGTAGACTTTTTATATCCACTGTATATATACAGGGAGTGCAGAATTATTAGGCAAGTTGTATTTTTGAGGATTAATTTTATTATTGAACAACAACCATGTTCTCAATGAACCCAAAAAACACATTAATATCAAAGCTGAATATTTTTGGAAGTATTTTTTAGTTTGTTTTTAGTTTTAGCTATTTTAGAGGGATATCTGTGTGTGCAGGTGACTATTACTGTGCATAATTATTAGGCAACTTAACAAAAAACAAATATATACCCATTTAAATTATTTATTTTTACCAGTGAAACCAATATAACATCTCAACATTCACAAATATACATTTCTGACATTCAAAAACAAAACAAAAACAAATCAGTGACCAATATAGCCACCTTTCTTTGCATGGACACTCAAAAGCATGCCATCCATGGATTCTGTCAGTGTTTTGATCTGTTCACCATCAACATTGTGTGCAGCAGCAACCACAGCCTCCCAGACACTGTTCAGAGAGGTGTACTGTTTTCCCTCCTTGTAAATCTCACATTTGATGATGGACCACAGGTTCTCAATGGGGTTCAGATCAGGTGAACAAGGAGGCCATGTCATTAGATTTTCTTCTTTTATACCCTTTCTTGCCAGCCACGCTGTGGAGTACTTGGACGCGTGTGATGGAGCATTGTCCTGCATAAAAATCATGTTTTTCTTGAAGGATGCAGACTTCTTCCTGTACCACTGCTTGAAGAAGGTGTCTTCCAGAAACTGGGAGTTGAGCTTGACTCCATCCTCAACCCAAAAAGGCCCCACAAGCTCATCTTTGATGATACCAGCCCAAACCAGTACTCCACCTCCACCTTGCTGGCGTCTGAGTCGGACTGGAGCTCTCTGCCCTTTACCAATCCAGCCACGGGCCCATCAAGACTCACTTTCATTTCATCAGTCCATAAAACCTTAGAAAAATCAGTCTTGAGATAGTTCTTGGCCCAGTCTTGACGTTTCAGCTTGTGTGTCTTGTTCAGTGGTGGTCGTCTTTCAGCCTTTCTTACCTTGGCCATGTCTCTGAGTATTGCACACCTTGTGCTTTTGGGCACTCCAGTGATGTTGCAGCTCTGAAATATGGCCAAACTGGTGGCAAGTGGCATCTTGGCAGCTGCACGCTTGACTTTTCTCAGTTCATGAGCAGTTATTTTGCGCCTTGGTTTTTCCACACGCTTCTTGCGACCCTGTTGACTATTTTGAATGAAACGCTTGATTGTTCGATGATCACGCTTCAGAAGCTTTGCAATTTTAAGAGTGCTGCATCCCTCTGCAAGATATCTCACTATTTTTGACTTTTCTGAGCCTGTCAAGTCCTTCTTTTGACCCATTTTGCCAAAGGAAAGGAAGTTGCCTAATAATTATGCACACCTGATATAGGGTGTTGATGTCATTAGACCACACCCCTTCTCATTACAGAGATGCACATCATCTAATATGCTTAATTGGTAGTAGGCTTTCGAGCCTATACAGCTTGGAGTAAGACAACATGCATAAAGAGGATGATGTGGTCAAAATACTCATTTGCCTAATAATTCTGTACAGGGTGTATATATATATATATATATATATATATATATACACATGCCAACAGAAAGCCTCAAGGAAATGTGTGTTAATTCAACCAAAAGCAATGTTTCAGTCCACACAATTTGACCTTGTGCAAGCAGTAACAAAAGTGAATGTTGCCAAGTACAAATATTAACTCAGGTGATTATTAAATGTAAACTATTAATAATAGAGTTTGATTTAATGTGTTTGATTGATATTGTGTTTAAATATAATAAAAAAAAGAGCAGTAAAATACAATTATCCATACTTTGAAGAGATTAATAACTTCCATTACAGTATGTGAATTCATAATATCAGCTTAATTCATCAAATTTCAATATTAAAAAATTATATCAAAAATCAAATTTTTTACATAAAATAAAAGGGGGCCAAGAACTAATGAGCATGGATCCAATATAACGTCCTGTATGTTTAAATGTAAATGTTGGTGCATAGCTTCCGCATTACATAAATAAAAATGTGATGCAGTAATGTGATCGCATCGAAGGAGGAACACACACAGGGCGCGAGTGTTTATAGACAGAGCGTTGAAATGATAACAGATCACACATTCACGCAGGACAGTAAACGCAAGCTGAGCCAAAAACTGCAGTCACATGAAAGCAAACCTTGGAAATAATAAAAAATAACTCCCAAAATGGTGACATGGCTCCAAGAATATTATATATACAACATTCTATATTGTATATTTGAAAGCTTTGATTCTATAAAAATCGCATGTGCACACTATCATTACATAGTTGTCAAGAAGTAACATCAAATAAAAATTTATATATAGAGATATACAGTACAGACCAAAAGTTTGGACACACCTTCTAATTCAAAGAGTTTTCTTTATTTTCATGACTATGAAGGCATTGAATTATATACATAACAAACAAGTGTGAAACAACTGAAAATATGTCATATTCTAGGTTCTTCAAAGTAGCCATCTTTTGCTTTGATTACTGCTTTGCACACTCTTGGCATTCTCTTAAAGAGCTTCAAGAGGTAGTCCCCTGAAATGGTCTTCCAACAGTCTTGAAGGAGTTCCCAGAGATGCTTAGCACTTGTTTGCCCTTTTGCCTTCACTCTGCGGTCCAGCTCACCCCAAACCATCTCGATTGGGTTCAAGTCCGGTGACTGTGGAGGGCAGGTCATCTGGCGCAGCACCCCATCACTCTCCTTCATGGTCAAATAGCCCTTACTTTCAAAGTTTTCCCAATTTTTCGGCTGACTGACTGACCTTCATTTCTTAAAGTAATGATGGCCACTCGTTTTTCTTTACTTAGCTGCTTTTTTCTTGCCATAATACAAATTCTAACAGTCTATTCAGTAGGACTATCAGCTGTGTATCCATCTGACTTCTCCTCAATGCAACTGATGGTCCCAACCCCATTTATAAGGCAAGAAATTCCACTTATTAAACCTGACAGGGCACACCTGTGAAGTGAAAACCATTTCAGGGGACTACCTCTTGAAGCTCATCAAGAGAATGCCAAGAGTGTGCAAAGCAGTAATCAAAGCAAAAGGTGGCTACTTTGAAGAACCTAGAATATGCCATATTTTCAGTTGTTTCACACTTGTTTGTTATGTATATAATTCCACATGTGTTAATTCATAGTTTTGATGCCTTCAGTGTGAATCTACAATTTTCATAGTCATGAAAATAAAGAAAACTCTTTGAATGAGAAGGTGTGTCCAAACTTTTGGTCTGTACTGTATATCCTGGTTAAAACAAACCATAAAATAATAAAATGTAATAAGAGCCCTCAATCAGTCCTGTACAATGTTAACTGCACAAGACCTTTTGACAAGGGAAGCCCACATGCGGGCCCCACCTAATTTTAGTAATAACCACAACTAGGGCCGCCCAAAACCCAAGTAAAGCAAAATTATAACATATAAAATAAATAAAATAAAAAAATATTTGGTGAATGAAGAGTAACCCAGCATGATTATATTTTATTCAAATGAATCTTAATATATATATATATATATATATATATATATATATATACCAAGGAAAAAAGGCGGCACTGGTACAAGATCAGTTGAAGTTAGGGTGCACGTCCCAAGGGGAATAGGCTTCTTACCCCAATGTATAAATCCAGAAAAACGGGCGGCACTCCAAGAGATAAAAGAAAGTAAACCTTTATTCACCCAGGTGGTGCAACGTTTCGGCTCTACACTTGAACCTTTTTCAAGCCCATATATATATATATATATAAATGTTGACAAACTATGATAAACATAGCACATGCACAAAAAAATTACGCATGCACAGCATTTTAAGAGAATTCTAATGCTCGATAGTTGAAAAAATCCAAGGGCAAATAAGTGTTCCATGCTGTTAGTCCTCAGCAGGATCTGGGCAAACAGCAGCGGCAGATAATTTTAAAGGGTATAGTATAAGGCCACTACCATGCTAGACTAAACTCAGAAGGAGCAGGTCAGACTGCAGCAGGTCAATGTTAACGCTGTAGTGTAAAGCATACACAGAGCTTTGCCTAACTCTGCAGGAACAAAACAGACAGCAGCAGTGAAATTATAATGCTGTAGTATAGGGCATACACATAGCTGTGCCTAACTCAGCAATAACAGGATAGACAGCGGCAGCTGTTAAATGGTAACGCTGTATTATACAGCAATCCATACACATAGCTCGGCTTTACGGGGCTGTCCGGGTTCAAAGCTGAACCCGTAAATACCTCCATTTTCACCCAGGCAGCCCCCCTGACTTGAGCATCGGAGCAATTAATGCACGGATTCTCTCCTTTGCCCTGCGCTAAATCACGCAGGGCAAAGGCATTTTCAAGAGTTCCAGTGACGTACCAGGCTCTCCATGGGGCTGCCAGGAAGACGGTGACGTCACCAGTACTGATGGGTAAGCTTTAGTAAAATTGCTAGGGCAGTGCTAAAGCAGGACCATCTGAGCCGGTTACGTCACCGAACACACTGCCGGGCGGAAGCTTCCACCCAGCAGTGTGTTATTGTAAACAAAAGAGCCCGTGATCTAGCGCAAGGCAAGAGAGTGCATCGGAGCATGAGATGCTCTGATGCCAACATCAGGGGTGCTGCCTGGGGGAAAATAAGGGTATGTCCGGGTTCAGCTCTGAACCCGGACAACCACTTTAACTCAGCAATATCAGGACAGACAGCAGCAGCTGATAAATGGTAACACTGCATTATATGGCATGCACATAGCTGGGCCTAACTCAGCAATATCAGGACAGACAGCGGCAGCTGTTAAATGGTAACGCTGTATTATACGGCATACACATAGCTGGGCCTAACTCTGTAATATCAGGAAAGATAGCAGCAGATGGAAAATGTTAATGTTGTAGTGTCAGGAGTACACATAGCTGGGCCTTACTCTGCAGAAACAGAACAGACAGCAGCAGGGAAATGGTAATGTTGTAGTCTAAGGCATAGAAATAGCTGGCCCTAACTCAACAGGAACAGACAGCAGCAGGTTCTTGTTTGCAGCGGAAATGCATTCCCAGGAATGGGCCCCCACCAGACATGGGCAACAACAAGAATAAACTTAGACTTCTGTTCAGTTTTTACAAAAGAAAAAGGAGAAGGACCTCCACTAGAAAGAATGACTATTAAATCGTTTGATGCATGTATCTTTACAGAGGAAGATGTTCTAAGTTTGCTGTCTAAGGTGAAGACAGATAAGTCACAGGGGCCTGATGAGATACACCCAAAATTATTAAAAGAGCTTAGTGGTGAGCTGGCAAAACCGTTAACAGATTTATTTAACCAATCATTAGTAACAGGAGTCGTCCCGGAAGATTGGAAATTGGCAAATGTCGTGCCCATTCACAAGAAAGGTAGTAGGGAGGAATCGAGCAACTATAGACCAGTGAGTCTGACATCAATAGTAGGCAAATTAATGGAAACCCTATTAAAGGATAGGATTGTGGAACATCTAAAATCCCATGGATTGCAAGATGAAAAACAACATGGGTTTACTTCAGGGAGATCATGTCAAACAAATCTTATAGATTTTTTTGACTGGGTGAATAAAATAATAGACGGTGGAGGTGCAGTAGACATCGCATATCTAGATTTTAGTAAGGCTTTTGACACTGTCCCACATAGAAGACTTATCAATAAACTGCAGTCATTGAGCATGGACTCCCATATTGTTGAGTGGATTAGGCAGTGGCTGAGTGACAGACAACAGAGGGTTGTAGTCAATGGAGAACATTCAAAACAAGGTAATGTTACCAGTGGGGTTCCACAGGGATCTGTACTGGGACCGATTTTGTTTAATATCTTCATAAGTGATATTGCAAAAGGCCTCGCTGGTAAGGTTTGTCTTTTTGCTGATGACACAAAGATATGTAACAGGGTTGATGTTCCTGGAGGGAAACGCCAAATGGAAAAGGATTTAGGAAAACTAGAAGAATGGTCAGAACTCTGGAAACTAAAATTTAATGTGGATAAGTGCAAGATAATGCACCTGGGGCGTAAAAACCCAAGGGCAGAATATAGAATATTTGACACAGTCCTGACCTCAGTATCTGAGGAAAGGGATTTAGGAGTAATTATTTCAGAAGACTTAAAGGTGGGAAGACAATGTAATAGAGCAGCACGAAATGCCAGCAGAATGCTTGGATGTATAGGGAGAGGTATAAGCAGTAGAAAGAGTGAAGTGCTTATGCCGCTGTACAGAACATTGAGTGGCGTTGAACTGCCGGCCGCTCTGCCTGCTATGGTATGGGAGCTTGATAGTAAGTAGTAGTACACGGGATAGCGCTACTTTAACTAAAGTTAAGAAGAGTTTAAGGATTACAGTTTACATATGAATACTAAGATGCTATATATGTGTCATCCACAGATCCCCCCTATAACAGTGCCATCCACAGATCCCCCTCCCCATAACAGTGCCATCCACAGATCCCCCTCCCCATAACAGTGCCATCCACAGATCTCTCATAACAATGCCATCCACAGATCCCCCTCCCCATAACAGTGTCATCCACAGATCCCCCTCCCCATAACAGTGCCATCCACAGATCCCCCTCCCCATAACAGCGCCATCCACAGATCCCCCATAACAGTATCATCCACAGATCCCCTATAACAATGTCATCCACAGATCCCCTATAAGTGTCAACCACAGATCACCCATAATAGTGTCATCCACAGACCACCATTAGTTCAAAACCCACCAAAAGCACACCCTTTGGTTCAAATATTTTTTTTCTCTTATTTTCCTCCTCAAAAACCTAGGTGCGTCTTATGGGCAGGTGCGTTTTATAGGGCCAAAAATACGGTAGTTTATAAATTGCATTTTACTTTTTTACAGCCCACAATAAATTAATACAAAATTAGCTACACACAACGCCTGCAACAGTCTGCTCTGAGTTTCCATATCGGGCACTTAGAGTCTGGGGAAGAACACTGCAGTAACGCTGTTTACTCCAAGCCAGAGGGCAGTAGTAGGAGTGTCTGGGTTTAGCAGTGGCTCTCTCATCCTCCTTTTGTCTGTGAGGAGGCATGGGTACCGCCGCTCTCCCCACCCATACACGGTTAGCGCCGCACAAACGCCATGTTCCAGCCATCGGCAGCACCCAGCCGTCCTCTGCCTGTCTGAGCACAGAAGCCAGTGATGAGCCAGCTTGCGCTCGACACGGGTCTGGAAGTGTCCCCGACTCTGCCGCCGTGATCACATCCCCTCCCCTCGGTGATGACTCAGTCACGTTCCATGGCTGCTATCGGGGTCCTTGGCGGCTGTCTCCAGTGCGCAGCCTGGATCATCGATCGCAGGTCAGGCTGCTGAATAATCCTTTAGCTGCGATGCTTGACTACACACGTGGGGTAGTATCACAGAACACGGGCCAGACATCACTAGGAAGGGGCTGACAGGCGCCGGGGAGCACCTCCACTGTCATCCAGCAGAGTGGAGTTAGGCTACTTTCACACTAGCGTTCAGAGCGGGTCCGTCTGATGTCTGCACAGAGGGATCCGCTCCTATAATGCAGACGTTTGGATCCGTTCAGAACGGATCGGTCTGCATTATAGTTTAAAAAAAATTCTAAGTGTGAAAGTAGCTTCAGACGGATCCGTCCAGACTTTACATTGAAAGTCAATGGGGGACGGATCCGTTTGAAGATTGAGCCATATTGTGTCATCTTCAAACGGATCCGTCCCCATTGACTTACATTGTAAGTCTGGACGGATCCGCTTGCCTCCGCACGGCCAGGTGGACACCCGAATGCTGCTAGCAGCGTTCAGGTGTCCGCTTGCTGAGCGGAGCCAGAGTGATGCATTCTGAGCGGATCCGCGTCCACTCAGAATGCATTAGGGCAGTACAGATGCGTTCGGGGCCGCTTGTGAGCCCCTTCAAACGGAACTCACAAGCGGAACCCCGAACGCAGGTGCCCGTAGTCTGTTCTGAAGCCACCATATGTTCACCAAGACATATTACTGCTGGTAAACTTAATCCTCAAAACGAATGCAGCTCTGCTACATCTCTGTCGAATTGACATAGAAAATGAGATCTGGTAGGGTCATGAAAAATGTACAGCAATCTGGTCCAATACTATTTTTAGGTCTGGAGGGGGAGAAGAATCTAGTGAGAGATGGGGTAGATAGTTAAATTCAAACAGGAGGAGGCACATGTATATATCTATTGTAAGTGGGATACAGCGGCTCACCCCTATCACGTATGGATAGGTGCTCACCCTCTAGTCCTACCCTCAGGACCACAAAGAGTGCAAAATGTATAGAGAAAATGAGGGGGCACACACACCAGGGAAACACTAGATGGATGAATAATGTGGTGTTTTTTATTTATTTAATACTCTAAAAGCAAACCCCTAAAATCACATAAAACGTACATTAAATAACTACAATAGCAGCCTATGTAACATGTACATATAGCACCACAGATATCTGTACTGTGCAGTCGGTGTAGTGGTGTAACACTACTGTGGGTAATATATATAAAAGTTCAATGAATAACAGTTCATCCGAACAGTGTCCCAAATCATACAAGGCTGCACAGAATAAACCAATTGCTGGTAGTATAGGAAGTCCTGAAGATAGCCTCAACAAGTGTATCGGACGAGGCAATGAAAATGACACAATGTCAATGTCCGGTTATGGAAATAAGTGCAGAGATGCGTACGGGTAAAGCGCACAGGCACTGGCCTTCAGATTACTTACAATGTCCAGCCGCTTTCGGTCTCCCGGTCTCACCCCTCCTTGCTGCCTAGCCGCAGCACGATTTCCCAGGTGGCCGAACACGGCCGTCTGTGGCGTCCCACGTGACCTGGTGCTCTTGGGTTCCGGGTAGACGCTTAGATGACGTCACTGTTTTGCGGCGGTAATTTTGAATCTGAATCTGGATCCCTTGCGCTTTCAATTTGAAGTATAGTGTCTTTATCCTTTATCTTCTCCTTGAATCCACGCTCACTCTGTATGCCAGACGCGTTTCAGGGTCTTGCGCCCCTTCCTCAGTGGCCACCGAGTGAGTGGATTCTCACTCCTTATATATGGTATTAGCCCACCCTCAATTGTGCTTTGTTCAGCTTGTTGCAATATGTGGGATGGATTTAATTACTGCTGCATTTCTACTAACACTTAAAATTCAAATTAAAAGGCATAATATATAATACTCCCCTTTAATACATACAACGTTAAAAAATGTTAAAAAATGTTCTTGGTATAGGACTGCAGGGTCAAAAACTGCATTATGGGGAAAATCGCATTAGAAACGCTTCAAAGACGCAACAGTGTGAATTGCGTCTTTACTGCGGTTTTTGTATTTTTATATATTTATATTGTATAAAGTGGGACAACCCCACCTAAAAGATTCGGACCATAATTGTCAGTATAGCCTTCACATAAACAGATATAGGACGATGGTCTTCATCAGAAATCATATATTGCAGGGGTAGTTCATGATTGTATTGTTGTATATGTAGGGAGTCGTCCGGTGGGGTGGTGAATCACAGTGTCAATAGCTGACCCTCCTGTGATATCTCATCCCCACCGGACAGCCCCCCCCAAGGATATTTACAGGAACCCGAACACCTCCATCTCAGCATTGAGACCCCTCGGCATAATGGTGTCATATTCAAAAATTCTACGGGATTCCTGTCGTGAGATGTGGGCAATATGATTCCCTCCTCTCCACATTTTTTTGACCCTTTCTATGGCAGTGAATTTTAAGCCAGTTGGGTCACTATTGTGTTGCATTTTAAAATGTTTAGATAGGGAGTGTGTTTCTAGACCTTTTTTAATATTCGCCACATGTTCGGCTACCCTCTTTTTAAGTGTCCTTTTAGTCCTGCCTATGTATTGTTTCCTACATCCACATTCCAATAGGTATATGACATCAGTGGAATCGCACGTAAGGCACTCTTGTATTTCTACACTAAAAGAATTTGTAGTAGATTTCACCCTAGTTGTTTTTTTGGGAAAACTGGTGATTTTGCAATTCGTGCATCTACCACATTTAAAAAAGCCGTTGGTTGTTAGCCAATTTTTTCTTTGTTGTTGTTGGCTATCCTTTTTAGCTTTAACGGTTGGGGCTATTTTACCTGCCAGATTATTTGCCCTTGTGTAGGTTATTTTTGGGACATCACTCAAAAGTGGGCCAATTATTATGTACATATACAACAATACAATCATGAACTACCCCTGCAATATATGATTTCTGATGAAGACCATCGTCCTATATCTGTTTATGTGAAGGCTATACTGACAATTATGGTCCGAATCTTTTAGGTGGGGTTGTCCCACTTTATACAATATAAATATATAAAAATACAAAAACCGCAGTAAAGACGCAATTCACACTGTTGCGTCTTTGAAGCGTTTCTAATGCGATTTTCCCCATAATGCAGTTTTTGACCCTGCAGTCCTATACCAAGAACATTTTTTAACATTTTTTAACGTTGTATGTATTAAAGGGGAGTATTATATATTATGCCTTTTAATTTGAATTTTAAGTGTTAGTAGAAATGCAGCAGTAATTAAATCCATCCCACATATTGCAACAAGCTGAACAAAGCACAATTGAGGGTGGGCTAATACCATATATAAGGAGTGAGAATCCACTCACTCGGTGGCCACTGAGGAAGGGGCGCAAGACCCTGAAACGCGTCTGGCATACAGAGTGAGCGTGGATTCAAGGAGAAGATAAAGGATAAAGACACTATACTTCAAATTGAAAGCGCAAGGGATCCAGATTCAGATTCAAAATTACCGCCGCAAAACAGTGACGTCATCTAAGCGTCTACCCGGAACCCAAGAGCACCAGGTCACGTGGGACGCCACAGACGGCCGTGTTCGGCCACCTGGGAAATCGTGCTGCGGCTAGGCAGCAAGGAGGGGTGAGACCGGGAGACCGAAAGCGGCTGGACATTGTAAGTAATCTGAAGGCCAGTGCCTGTGCGCTTTACCCGTACGCATCTCTGCACTTATTTCCATAACCGGACATTGACATTGTGTCATTTTCATTGCCTCGTCCGATACACTTGTTGAGGCTATCTTCAGGACTTCCTATACTACCAGCAATTGGTTTATTCTGTGCAGCCTTGTATGATTTGGGACACTGTTCGGATGAACTGTTATTCATTGAACTTTTATATATATTACCCACAGTAGTGTTACACCACTACACCGACTGCACAGTACAGATATCTGTGGTGCTATATGTACATGTTACATAGGCTGCTATTGTAGTTATTTAATGTACGTTTTATGTGATTTTAGGGGTTTGCTTTTAGAGTATTAAATAAATAAAAAACACCACATTATTCATCCATCTAGTGTTTCCCTGGTGTGTGTGCCCCCTCATTTTCTCTATACATGTATATATCTATCTACCCCATCTCTCCCTGGAAGCACTGCATTCTTCTCACCCTCCAGACCTAAAAATAGTATCGGACCATATTGCTGTACGTTTTTGAATGTACCGGATCTCATTTTCTATGTCAAGTCGACAGAGATGAAGCAGAATATGTCTTGGTTGGTGGCTTCAGAACAGACTACTAACTCCACTCTGCTGGATGACAGTGGAGGTTCTCCCTGGTGTCTGTCAGCCCCTTCCTAGTGATGTATGGCCCAGGTTCTGTGACACTACCCCACGTCTGTTGTCAAGCATCGCAGCTAAAGGCTTATTCAGCAGCCTGACCTGCGATCGATGATCCAGGCTGCGCACTGGAGACAGCCACCAAGGACCTTGATAGCAGCCGTGGAATGTGACTGAGTTATCACTGAGGGGAGGGGAAGTGATCACGGCGGCAGAGACGGGGACATTTCCAGACCCGTGTCGAGACAAGCTGGCTCATCACCAGTGTTCCCTCTAAGCTGCGCGGGTGAGCGGCCGCACAGCAATTATTGTGCCCCCGCTCACAAGTTTAATAAGTCCGCTCAGCAGCACCCGCTCGCAAAATGCCCACACTTGCCCACACTATTGATGAGTCCTTCAAAACTTCCTCCTTCCGTGAGCGGCTCAGCGCGGCGCCGCCTACTACATGTTCCCGCACTACTGCTGCCTCCTCCTTTTCTAACTGAAGAGGAAGACTGAGCAGCAGTGCACAGGCAGAGGTAATGTGGCGGTCTGATGGAGAGAAGGGCCCCGCTGCTAATGTCCCCTGGCCCCATAAATATCACTGCTGTGCAGGTGGAAGAAGGAGACAGAGCAGTCCCTGTTCATGAAATCCTAATGTATTCCTCACATCCCGCCCCAAAGCAGTCACCCTGACACCGCCACAGTAATAAGGGGGGGCCGCTAATATTTATTAAACTGGACACACTCCTTGACAAGAGGCATTCTGGGGCGGTAAGGTCTGTTCCCCACAAGGAAAAGTCACTTTGTGGGGTTTGTCACGTATGGAGACCAGGATACCGGTCCTATATGTGGACGCGATGCATGCAGCAGCGCTGAGCTTCTTAGAGTAGCAGAGCCGAGCTTGTTAAATGCAGCAGGGCTAAGCTTGTTAGATGCAGCAGGGCTAAGCTTGTTAGATGCAGCAGGGCCGAGCTTGTTAGATGCAGCAGGGCTAAGCTTGTTAGATGCAGCAGGGCAGGTGCTTACTGTATATGTTGGGGTACAACTTGTTGTGAAATCCTACTGTGTCCTGACTCCTTATATTGGACTGTAGCCGCATGTACCGACTGTTCACAGCACAGACACTGCGGCCTCAAACAGCCCATTTACAAACCAAGCTCTGCTACATCTGTTCACAAATCTCTGTGTGCCTATACTGCAATAATATTTATTTTCTTTAGTTCTATCCGCTTCTAGAAAAGCTGGGTGAAAGCCAAAATTGCTGCCATTCCGACCTTCATCCAGCTTTCCCAGACCACAGAACAACAAACCCTGAGGAGCAAACGTCGGGTGCACCTCTGCCGGTATGTGCATTCCACCGAGGCCTTCTCCACACAGCTGGGGGGGGGGGGCAGATATAGGTATAGGCAGTATATATGTACATAGGTATAGGCTGTGTATAGGTATATCTATCTATTATCTATCCCAGAGGGGTTATATTGTCTCGCATGGTGTAACCTTCATACATTTGCGATACAGTATACATTATAATCCATACACAATGCCGTTTAATATATAGTATAACACCTACACTGTAGGGTTATGTTGTATATTACACGGCATGGTGTATGGATTATAATGTATATTGCACGGCATGGTGTATGGATTATAATGTATATTGCACGGCATGGTGTATAGATTATACTGTATATTTTACTGTATGGTGTATAGATTATAATGTATATTGTACAGCATGGTGCAGGGATTATAATGTATATTATACCGCATGGTGCAGGGATTATAATGTATATTGTACAGCATGGTGCAGGGATTATAATGTATATTGTACAGCATGGTGCAGGGATTAGGCTACTTTTACACTAGCGTCGGGGCTTCGCTTGTGAGCTCCGTTTGAAGAGTCTCACAAGCGGCCCCGAACGCATCCGTCCAGCTACCAATGCATTCTGAGTGGATGCGGATCCGCTCAGAATGCATCAGTCTGGCAGCGTTCGGGTGTCCGCCTGGCCATGCGGAGGCAAACGGATCCGTCCCGACTTACAATGTAAGTCAATGGGGACTGATCCGTTTGAAGTTGACACAATATGGCTCAATTTTCAAACGGATCCGTCCCCCATTGACTTTCAATGCAAAGTCTGGACGGATCCGTCTGAACTACTTTCACACTTAGAATTTTTTTTAAACTATAATGCAGATGGATCCGTTCTGAACGGATTCAAACATCTGCATTATAGGAGCGGATCCGTCTGTGCAGACAGCAGAAGGATCCGCTCTGAACGCAAGTGTGAAAGTAGCCTTATAATGTATATTATACGGCATGGTGCAGGGATTATAATGTATATTATACGGCATGGTGCAGGGATTAGAATGTATATTATACGGCATGGTGCAGGGATTATAATGTATTCTGTACAGCATGGCTTAAGGATTATGCTGTATATTACACAGCATGGTGCAGGGGTTACATTGTATGCTCTTTAATGTGACAATTATTTTAGGTTTTCCTATCGCCCACCTTTGATGGCGCTGTGTCCAGCTCTGAGCCGACCCCGCTCAGCAGCTGCTAAGGCTTAGAGGGAACACTGCTCATCACTGGCTTCTGTGCTCAGACAGGTAGAGGACAGCTGGGTGCTGCCGATGGCTGGAACACGGCGTTTGTGCAGCACCGACTGTGTATGGGTGGGGAGAGCGGCGGTACCCATGCCTCATCGCAGAGAAAAGGAGGATGAGAGAGCGGCTGCTAAACCCCGACACTCCTACTGCCCTCTGGCTTGGAGAAATCAGTACACGGTGAGGCTGGCTGCGTTACCGCAGAGTTTGGCTCCAGATTCGAAGTGCTCGATATGGAAACTGAGAGAAGACTGGTGCAGACGGCGTGTGGAGCGATGTGTGCCAATATAGCGCCCGTTAATGTATAAATACATTATTTAAACAATTAAAAAATATAGAAATATAAAAATTAATTAATTAATTTATATATTAAATCATTCAATCATAAATTAATTAAGGCTTTTCAAAATACATTATAAGGGCTCTTTCACACCTGCGTTGTTGTGTTCCGGCATAGAGTTCCGTCGTCGGGGCTCTATGCCGGAAGAATCCTGATCAGGATTATCCTAATGCATTCTGAATGGAGAGAAATCCGTTCAGGATGCATCAGGATGTCTTCAGTTCCGGAACGGAACGTTTTTTGGCCGGAGAAAATACCGCAGCATGCTGCGCTTTTTGCTCCGGCCAAAAATCCGGAACACTTGCCGCAAGGCCGGATCCGGAATTAATGCCCATTGAAAGGCATTGATCCGGATCCGGCCTTAAGCTAAACGTCGTTTCGGCGCATTGCCGCATCCGACATTTAGCTTTTTCAGAGTGGTTACCATGGCTGCCGGGACGCTAAAGTCCTGGCAGCCATGGTAAAGTGTAGCGGGGAGCGGGGGAGCAGTGTACTTACCGTCCGTGCGGCTCCCGGGGCGCTCCAGAGTGACGTCAGGGCGCCCCAAGCTCATGGATCATGTGATCACATGGATCACGTCATCCATGCGCATGGGGCGCTCTGACGTCATTCTGGAGCGCCCGGGGAGCCGCACGGACTGTAAGTATACCACTCCCCCGCTCCCCGCTCCTACTATGGCAACCAGGACTTTAATAGCGTCCTGGGTGCCATAGTAACACTGAACGCATTTGGAAGACGGTTCCGTCTTCAAATGCTTTCAGTACACTTGCGTTTTTCCGGATCCGGAGTGTAATTCCGGCAAGTGGAGTACACGCCGGATCCGGACAACGCAAGTGTGAAAGAGGCCTAATAAACAAAAATCAACTATATAATTTTTTTTCTATAAATAAATAAATTAATTAATTAATTAATTAAAAATCTAACTTTAAATAAATAAATCAATCTACAAATACAAAATTAAACTAATTCGTTTATACAGAAATATGATAATAAATAAATAAATTTATATATATATAAAAAAATTCCAATCAGTAAATAAATACATTCATCTACAAAGACAACATTAGAATAATTCATTTAAATATAAATATATAAATAAATACATTTATGAAATAAATAAAGGATCAATAAATAAATTAATCTAGAAATAAATGATTAAAAAAAGGTAATCAA
Organism: Bufo bufo; assembly: GCF_905171765.1. Taxonomy (NCBI): domain Eukaryota; kingdom Metazoa; phylum Chordata; class Amphibia; order Anura; family Bufonidae; genus Bufo; species Bufo bufo. The sequence goes on from NC_053390.1 coordinate 63,517,128, forward strand.
CATATAAATATTTCAATAAATTAGTAAATTAAATAAAAAATAATCCGTAAATAAATATATACATGATTACATATATAAAAAGAATAAAAAAACAACGTAGTTTGGAGGGAGAGACAAGGAGAGGGATTGACAAGGTGAACTTTCAGCGCCCTGAACCGACTGCGGGGGTCAAGAAGTAGGCGCCGATCCAGAACTCGTTCATTTTGATAAATGTAAGTCTGTCCACAGAGTCAGTGGATAGACGGGTTCGCTTGTCGGTGACCACCCCACCTGCCACGCTGAATGTCCGCTCAGACAGTACGCTGGAGGGGGGCAAGACAGTAGTTCCAGCGCATACTGAGCGAGCTCATGGCAGGTGTCCAGCCTGGCAACCCAGTACTCCATGGGGTCGTCGGTGCTCATGCTGTTCCCATGCACAAACTGACCCCATGTAGTCTGTCACCATGCGGGCCAGCCGCTGGTGGCGACTGCTGCTGCTGCTTCTGCTACTGGGTTGCACAGACTGGTAAAACAACCTTATCTCACCCATAAAATAACCTGCTCGGCTGGAGCTGCTGGGGCCAGCCACCTACTAGGTGAGATGGGAGGGGACAACTGGAGTGTGAGGCTGAGTGTTTGCCTTCTCCAGCCGGAGGATCAAACAGGCTCGCAGGTTTTACTTGCGGGCATCCCTCCGGCTGGCTGGGATGAACTGCTCCAGTTTCCCCTTGCAGCAGGGGTCTAAAAGGGTAGCCAACCAAAACTCATCCCTCTCCTTAATTTTCCTAATCCCGGGGTACCTCCTGAGGCAACGCAGCATGTGGGCACTAACAAAATCTGGGCCTGGTCTTGGTGGAGCAGTGTTTCCTTATCTTACTCCACCAAGGCACTCTTCCCAGCCTCGAGCAGGTGATCTAGTGTCCTGTCCAGCAGGAACACTATGAGGGGCACGTCATTGAGGCCAACATGCTCCCTGCTGACCATCTTTGTTGCCTGCTCGAATGGGGCCAACACGTGGCAGACCTGGTGTATCTTCCCCCACTCCGCATTGTGGAGGGTGGAGTTCCACCACGTCACACTGTCCACAATCAGCCTGTGAGGGGGCAGGCTGTTGTCCTGCTACAGTTTGGACAGGGATGCGGTGGCGGTTGGGGAGCGGCGGAATGTCACTCAATCTCGTGTATGTGCATAGGTACTTCTGTACCACAAGGTTGAGGACATGTACCATGTAGGGCACGTGAGTGAGACTGCCAGCAAGGGCAGCCAAGAGGTTGCTGTCGTTGTCACAGACAACCATACCTGCCTCTAGCCTTCAGGGTGTCAGCCACTTCTGGACCTGAGCCTGTAGTGCGACCAGAACATCAGGTCCAGAGTGTCTTCGTTCTCCTAAGCTCACAAGCTGGAGCACAGCCTGGCAGCGGACGTGCCCCACACTTGCATAGCTACGGGAATGTTTGCTGGGGGGCTCAGCAGTGGTGGAGACAGTGGCTTGAGTGAGAGCGGCAGTTCTTCCCTGGACACCCCAGGGCTGCACTACAAACTCAGATGCCGCCACATGTGATGATCCCTCCCCGGAGCCTCGGAGGGACACGCAATGGGCAGAAAAACTGATGCATCGCCCCTGTCCATGTCTGCTGGTCCATGCATCCATTGTCAGATGTATCCTGTCACTGACAGCATGATCAAGCCACAGTGATACATTCAGCACAATGTGCTGGTGTAGGGCAGGGACACTGGTCCTGGCAAATAAATGGTGGCTGGGGACACGCCATCTGGGTTGGGCCTGCTCCAACATCTGCTGGAATGGATTGCTGTCCATAAGATTGAAAGACAGCAGATGTTGGGCGATAACCCTTGCCAGGAGCCCATTGAGTCCACGGGGGCATAGGGTGCGATGCGTTCAAATGTGTCGGCAACAGACGGCTGGTGCCGGACGGCAGTGGAGGCGATAGAGGAGGGTGCAGTGGAGGAAGAGGTCTGGCTGCCAGTATCAGTATCTCTAGGAGAGGGAACAGGGGGGTGGGTATGCATTGTTGGAAGGGGTTGGGGTGGCTGCAATACAGTGTCAGGAGCTGCTGTACCCTGGACACTGCGGGTGGTGCTTCTGCTATGACCACCCTTCATCTGTTCCCACTCCCGCCAGTGGTTTACTCTCATGTGCTGGGAAAGGGCAGTGTTACCCAACCGAGCAACAGACCTCCCTCTCCTCACCCTTAAATGGCAGAGCTGACAGATGGCAATTCTCACATCATCTGCTGCCAGGGTGAAGTAAGCCGAAACAGCCGACTTATGCACTGACCTCCTGTCAGATGGGGTGGTGTTGACTTGCACCTGTTCGGGCTCGGTGCGCACAGGTGGAGCTAGCTTCTGCTGCCTCCTCCTGCTGCCATTACCAGTGGAAACCCTGACACTAGGCTCACTAGTGACCTGGCGCACCGTTTCCCTCGGGTGCCTGACAAGGGAAGTGGCACCTATTCTTGGTGACCTTCCTCTACGCCCCCTGATATGTAAGACCCAAAGCCAACCTGTGATGGACTGAGGGGAACAGCAGACGTGGAGGCCCTGACCTGGCTCTGCTGTCCCGTTGCTGACGCCTGGGTCTGACTAGGTGCAGGGTTCTGTAGCTGAAACCACCTGCACCAGTTGGAAGGGATGTCACTGAGGTACTGACGGGCGGTACCCCCTCCTCCTCCTCCTCCTCCTTCTCCATCCTTTCCAAAATGTCTTGACTATCCGGACAAAGCTCTAGCTCACTCTCCTGCATTACCTCCCCCAAGATGTCCCTCTCACTGTCACTGTCAAACAGCATCAGGGTTGATTCTTGGGGTCTGGGGGCTGATCCTACAGGAGGCGGTGAGCTGCTGCTGCTGAGAGCCTGGGCAGAGGACTCCGTGCCACTGGTCTGGGTCACAAATTACACCACTGCCTCGGCATCCTGTGATGAAATAGGGTGGCTGCCACGCCCGAAGAAATCACGTATGAGGAGGATGCCACTGCCACCTGCGCCTGCCCCTCCGTGTGTGTAGAGGAGCGGCACCATGCTGGCAGCGGTCCAGCACTGGAACCAACTCCCCTACCACGACCACAGCTGCCTGCACGCCCATGTGCACTCATTATGAATATGTGGGTTTATATATACACCCCAAAATTTTTTTAAATAAAGAGTGTATTTGGCAAACTTTATTGGGGTGGGGACAATGGGGCAATAATTAAATGAAATTTACAATAAACCGAAAAGCAGACTTTTTTTCTGTATATTTTTTTTCACTAACAAAAGACGAAAACACTAATTACTACATAAAGACAAAAAACAAAGATTATAAAAATGTTTAGTTTTTTTTTTCACAAGCAAAAGACGCAGACAATAACTAAAGGCTAAAACACTTAGACTAAAAGACTTTTTTTTTTTTTTTCACTAATAAAAGACGAAAACACTAATTAATACACAAACTGAAGAGCAAAAAACTAAGACTATAAAATTTCTTTTTTTTCACACACAAAAGACGCAGACACTAACAAAAGACTAAAACACTGAGACTAAGACTTTTTTTCACAAAAAAAATGTGAAAACTCAAACTGTAGTCTAAAAAACTTTTTTCACACATTTTTTTTTACTGACAAAAGGCAAAAACACTAATCACATTCACTACACAAACTTGACACTAAAACACTAAGACTAAGAAACTTTTTTTTTTTTTTTTTACAGTTGGACAAAACAGACAGCTAAACCCTACACTATCCTATAACTCTATCTAACCTAAAGTACACCCTGTCCTGGAAACTATCAGCTAAACTATTGCCTAACTCACACTAACTAAGTATATGGATTATATATTTAAGCTAACTAACTCTATAACCTAGACTACACCCAGCACTGGACCCTATCAGCTAAGCTAAATTATTCCCTAACTAACCTACACTATCTAGCACTAGCTGTATTATGTATTTCATCCAACTAACTCTATAACCTACGCTACACCCTGCACTAACACTAACTATATGAATTATATATTTCTGCTAACTATCTCTATAACCTACACTATACCGTGCACTGGACCCTATCAGCTATTCAACTACACTATTCCCTAATTACTATCTAACACTAACTATCAAGAGTATTTATATTCGACTTGAAATTATATCAGACAAAGCACAGCACTAGAATCAAGCTCCTCACTCTCTCACAGCAAACTCCACAAAATGGGGAGTGTCTTCATTTATATAGTGGTTGCTACGGATGTTGCTAAGCTGTGACAAAGCCTTATCATTGTCCCTCCAAGCTAGGAGAAGGGAGGGCTGATCACCTGTTGTGTACTGTGTTTAAAAAAAAAAGTAAATGGGGGCGGAGCTTGCGCTGAGCGTTGATGGTGGTGTGAAGCGCTGCTCTGTGACCAGATTATCCCTCTTAGCACATTTTTATTTGCTCCTCAGACCAAAAAATGGTCAAAATTGGTGGACAGAAGCCCACTGACTCCTCCAGACCTGCCAAATCGCTGATAAATGCAGGTGATATGGACAAATTCATTAAAAAAGCAGCTGCTGCATGCGTGGCAAAGGAAACTAAGATGGCGCCCGGAACACCGAAAGCCTCCAGCTACAGACAACAGGCTTCAAATGGTGCCGATGGAGGTAGGGATGCTTCCCCCGGCCCAGACGCTAGCTGAAGCTCTCGAACCCCTGAGCTCAGAAATGGCGGCTATCAGAAGCGACATACGCCATATTGGCCTGAGAGTAGAATCGCTAGAAGAAAATCAAGCCAAACTCACTACTCACCAGAAAGAGATGTCTTTGAACATGGCGGAATACTATGCACATATTAACATGCTGCACACAGCCGTGGAAGACCAAGAAAATAGGGGACGAAGAAACAATCTTCGCTTCAGAGGAGTTCCCGAATCTGTTGCCCCAAGCGATATACCAGAAACGGTGATGCAGATATGCCTTCATCTCCTGGGCCCAGATACCGCTCATGAAGTCACCATTGAAAGAGTGCATAGAGCCCTAAGACCTAAGCCTCAGCCCAATGAACCACCTCGGGACATTATCCTTAAATTCTTATACTTCCCAGTCAAGGAAGCAATTCTTACAAGTGCCAGGAACAACCCGTCCCTGATTTGGGAAGGCAACGACATTTCCATCTTTCAGGATTTGGCCCAATCGACACTTAAAAAACGTAAAGCCTTAAAACCGCTTACTGACTGGCTGCGAGCTCGCAAGATACTGTATAGATGGACATTTCCTTTTGGTCTCTCCTTTTCCCAAGATGGACGTCACCTATTCTTATCCTCATTCAAGGACCTGGAGAAGATTTACGATCACCAGAGGATACAGCCACTACCTATCGAGAATTGGGACGCGTTCCGGGGGATGACAACCTTTCCTGAACTTCCTAATATTCTGCCATGGAAGATTCCTCGTACCCCCAAGCCGCAAAAAGCAAGAAGAGGAAACGTTGCCAACCCGAGAAGACTCCCACTATCAGAGGACTGAATGTTCGGGACTTCAATACCTCAGATAATTATATCACTTCTATCTGACTTTGCTTTTATTAGGGTTCTCCTCTTTTCTCAAGTTAGATATATTACCTGTTCATAGTCACCTATTAGATCTCATCGTATTACATATAAGCTGGTTTGATGCTTAATCGTAATCTAGTTAGGCATGTTTCTCTTTGTGCAACTGACATCCCTTCACTATCTATATCTCTCTGGGCTAGATTGCAGTCAATTCGGAATTCGCTACGTTCTTAGCATGCATCTACACATACGATTTACTGATATTAGCAAAGACGCAGGAGAGTCAGATGATCACTTACCCAAAGGCTTGTTTGCAGTAAATTCGGATGTTATTGCGTCTTTTGCTTGCGCTAACACATACGATTCCCTGTTTTTTAGCAAAAAGCGCAAGAGAGTTAGATGGTCACTTGCCCAAATTGTAGAAGCATGCTTTCTGTCTTGTTGTCCACCCTTATTAATACGCCCTTGTAACTCCTTTCATTCCTAATCGCAACTTAGTAGGGCATATCTCAGTCTGCGCAAATGGTCTCTCTGCAATGTTCACTTTTCCCTGTACTTGCTTGTATAAGAATCAGAATCCGAAGCGATTTACAATGCTCTTAGGCGCAGGACCATCTGAATATTATATCAATGCAAAATAATTAGTTGACCCCATGCTTTAATCGAGGAAACTTTGAAATAGATATTGTTGCCCAGTCATGCTAATTTGCCCTTGCAATTCCAGCTATGCTTAACCGTAAGTTAGAAGGGTGCATCTCTGTTCGGGACAACGATTTTTCTTCGTTAGCAATGCTCTTCTCTCCCGACGCTCGATTATAACACAAGCGGAAACCAAAGCGATTTAACCTTCACCTTAATATGACCATTATATGATCTGATCTTTGATGGCCCCTAGAGGGATAGGGTTGGGAAACTTATACATCCCCCCTTACAAGTTTGTAGAGCTCCTTTGCTCTGCTGGATTAGTGTTTATCCTGATCTTGTTATGTATTATTTTATGTTCTTATTGTTTTCCTTTGTTGCTCTCTTAATCTCAGGTGCTGTAACACCCATACATGTTCTACAATCCACGCATGGACTACATGGACGCCCTGCTGCTTCGCCCGGGGAGGCTGAGTGCTATTTAACATCTTTCTATATTTTTCTATCCTGCTCTCTATCAGTAATTTGCTTTTCTAACACACCCGTCAAATTAGGCCATGGCTAGTATCCGTGTGGCTTCCTTCAATGTGAAGGGTTTTAACTCCCCCTCTAAACTTAAAAGTATATACACAAATCCGCAGCACTCGTCAGTTAAAGCAAATGGTTGATTTATTCCATAGAAAAAACAGCAGGTGGATGCGACGTTTCGACCGAGGACGGTCGAAACGTCGCATCCACCTGCTGTTTTTTCTATGGAATAAATCAACCATTTGCTTTAACTGACGAGTGCTGCGGATTTGTGTATATACTTTGAAGCTGGGATCAATGGCCAGGATCTCGATCTGCTTGCACCACCATTACCGCAAGTAAGGTACTGTTTATGGTTTTCCCAATTGTTTTTTTTGGGCATAGTAGTGCTGCCGGATCTTTCTATATATCCCCTCTAAACTTAGCCAGGTTTTTTCTTACTTGAGAAAAGAAAAATGCACGATCATCTTCCTCCAGGAAACCCACTTTAAATTTGACAGATACCCGAATCTCACGAGACCTTTATATTCAAATTGGTTCCATTGTGGAGCAGGATCCTCAGCCTCCAAGGGCGTAAGCATAGGGATACGGAAGGACCTTCCATTCTCATATCTCCACTATATTCAAGATGTTGAAGGAAGGTATATTATGCTTAAAGGTTCTATTGCTAACCAGGTGTATACCTTTATCCATCTCTACGCACCCAATACTGGCCAGGTTACTTGGATATTGGAAGTCCTTTCAATATTAGAACCACATAAAGAAGGTGTAGTGATCCTAGGCAGAGATTTTAATGTTGCGCTTGAGCCAGAACTTGACTCCACTAAGAGGGAAAAGACAGCTCCAATTGCGCGAACTATCGCCCTATTTCCTTGCTAAACCTAGACTTAAAGATTCTGGCAAAAATGCTTGCGACACGCCTATCAGAGTTTCTTCCCTTACTGGTCAATAAAGATCAAGTAGGCTTTGTAAAGGGTAGGGAGGGCAAGGAGAATACATCTAGAGTACTTAATTGCATATATTATGCAAAAAGACACAACCGACCAATGATCCTTCTCAGCACTGATGCTGAGAAGGCTTTCGACAGAGTTGACTGGGATTAAATGAATAAAGTACTACACACTTTTGGGATTCCAAATCAATTCATTAATGCGGTAAGTTCCCTTTACACTAATGCATCAGCCTCTGTTATTGTTAACAACTCTCTCTCCCCTCCCCTTGCTATTCGCAACGGGACGAGACAAGGATGTCCCCTCTCTCCCCTACTATTCGTTTTAGGCTACTTTCACACTAGCGTTCGGGTGTCCGCTCGAGCGCACCGTTTGAAGGGGCTCACGAGCGGCCCCGAACGCATCCGTCTGGCCCCAATGCATTCTCAGTGGAGGCGGATCCACTGAGAATGCATCCGCCTGCCAGCGCTCAGCCTCCGCTCCGCTCAGTGAGCGGACACCTGAACGCTGCTTGCAGCGTTCGGGTGTCCGCCTGGCCGTGCGGAGGCGAGCGGATCCGTCCAGACTTACAATGTAAGTCAATGGGGACGGATCCGCTTGAAGATGACACCATATGGCTCAATCTTCAAGCGGATCCGTTCCCCATTGACTTACAATGTAAAGTCTGAACGGATCCGCTCAGACAACTTTCACACTTAGAAAATTTTCTAAGTTTTAATGCAGACGCATCCGTTCTGAACGGATGCGAACGTCTGCATTATCGGAGCGGATCCGTCTGATGAAACATCAGACGGATCCGCTCCGAACGCTAGTGTGAAAGTAGCCTTAGTTATGGAAACTCTCTTACAGGCTATTAGGAGAGAGAGGGGGATTCAAGGTATGCAAGTGGGCGGATTTGAACATAAAGCAGCTGCCTTCGCTGATGACCTACTCATTATGGTCACTAATCCTACTATTGCCCTACCCCACATCCTTTCTATAATAGAACAATTTGGCCGTTTTTCAAACTTTAAAATCAACATGAATAAGTCCCATATACTAAACGTAGGTTTCCCCGCTTCAATTTTTCAAGAACTCAGACTTAAATCCCCCTTCAACTGTGATACCCCACACATTACATAATTGGGTGTAAAAATAGGCTCCGACCCAAACTCTCTTTTTAGTCTAAACTACACCCCATTAATAAACTCAATAAAAGAACAGCTCGCTTCCGTGGATAAACACATGTTATCCTGGTTTGGTAGGAAAAATATTGTAACATCCCTTATAATCCCTAGATTGACATACCTACAACAGGTCCTGCCAATCCCAGTGCCTAAATCATTTTATAAAACAGTGAACCAAATGATTAGATCATTTATCTTGGCCGGGAAAAGAGCAAGACTAGCATTGCATACTCTAAACAAACACAAAGCTTATGGTGGAATAGGGATGCAACAATATAACAAAACAATAACGAACACAGGTGCACTCTGCAGTAATACTAAATCCTCAAACTGATTTTAAAATTGAGAGATTAGTCAACATGTCCCACGGTGTAGAACATGTCTTAAGCCCGGACACCACGACAAGGTTTCTCAAGTAGCCCGGGACCCTACACTCTCCAACCTGAGCCATATGGGCGATACCAGGAGCCAGTGGGCAAATTACAGGAGCATTGGGCCGACTCACAAACAACTCACCAGTTACCTCCAGCATGTGGCCATGCCTGCAATGGGAGGAGGGAGGAGTCTGTGAGTCCCACTCAAGACTTGCTGATATGTCCCAGGCCTCACAGGTGCACCTTAATGTGACCTGTAGATGGAAAACAGGCACATTTAAATAGGAGTTTATACACCTCCAGAAATCTATATATACAAACTAAGAAGACAGGTTGGCATTAGCAGGAGGTGCTTCAAACCCACATGCAGTTGTGCATATATATAGGGGAGCAGATCCTGCATTTGTGGCCCGTTGCTAATGGCAATCCCCAGCAAAATGCATACAATGGAGGATGCCCGCAGCGAACCACAAGTACCACAATAGACATCCTACACAAGGTAACAGTGCGGATGTAATAATTAATATAACAATATAACAAAACAATAACGAACACAGGTGCACTCTGCAGTAATACTAAATCCTCAAACTGATTTTAAAATTGAGAGATTAGTCAACATGTCCCACGGTGTAGAACATGTCTTAAGCCCGGACACCACGACAAGGTTTCTCAAGTAGCCCGGGACCCTACACTCTCCAACCTGAGCCATATGGGCAATACCAGGAGCCAGTGGGCAAATTACAGGAGCATTGGGCCGACTCACAAACAACTCACCAGTTACCTCCAGCATGTGGCCATGCCTGCAATGGGAGGAGGGAGGAGTCTGTGAGTCCCACTCAAGACTTGCTGATATGTCCCAGGCCTCACAGGTGCACCTTAATGTGACCTGTAGATGGAAAACAGGCACATTTAAATAGGAGTTTATACACCTCCAGAAATCTATATATACAAACTAAGAAGACAGGTTGGCATTAGCAGGAGGTGCTTCAAACCCACATGCAGTTGTGCATATATATAGGGGAGCAGATCCTGCATTTGTGGCCCGTTGCTAATGGCAATCCCCAGCAAAATGCATACAATGGAGGATGCCCGCAGCGAACCACAAGTACCACAATAGACATCCTACACAAGGTAACAAGTGCGGATGTAATAATTAATATAACAATATAACAAAACAATAACGAACACAGGTGCACTCTGCAGTAATACTAAATCCTCAAACTGATTTTAAAATTGAGAGATTAGTCAACATGTCCCACGGTGTAGAACATGTCTTAAGCCCGGACACCACGACAAGGTTTCTCAAGTAGCCCGGGACCCTACACTCTCCAACCTGAGCCATATGGGCAATACCAGGAGCCAGTGGGCAAATTACAGGAGCATTGGGCCGACTCACAAACAACTCACCAGTTACCTCCAGCATGTGGCCATGCCTGCAATGGGAGGAGGGAGGAATCTGTGAGTCCCACTCAAGACTTGCTGATATGTCCCAGGCCTCACAGGTGCACCTTAATGTGACCTGTAGATGGAAAACAGGCACATTTAAATAGGAGTTTATACACCTCCAGAAATCTATATATACAAACTAAGAAGACAGGTTGGCATTAGCAGGAGGTGCTTCAAACCCACATGCAGTTGTGCATATATATAGGGGAGCAGATCCTGCATTTGTGGCCCGTTGCTAATGGCAATCCCCAGCAAAATGCATACAATGGAGGATGCCCGCAGCGAACCACAAGTACCACAATAGACATCCTACACAAGGTAACAAGTGCGGATGTAATAATTAATATAACAATATAACAAAACAATAACGAACACAGGTGCACTCTGCAGTAATACTAAATCCTCAAACTGATTTTAAAATTGAGAGATTAGTCAACATGTCCCACGGTGTAGAACATGTCTTAAGCCCGGACACCACGACAAGGTTTCTCAAGTAGCCCGGGACCCTACACTCTCCAACCTGAGCCATATGGGCAATACCAGGAGCCAGTGGGCAAATTACAGGAGCATTGGGCCGACTCACAAACAACTCACCAGTTACCTCCAGCATGTGGCCATGCCTGCAATGGGAGGAGGGAGGAGTCTGTGAGTCCCACTCAAGACTTGCTGATATGTCCCAGGCCTCACAGGTGCACCTTAATGTGACCTGTTGGGGATTGCCATTAGCAACGGGCCACAAATGCAGGATCTGCTCCCCTATATATATGCACAACTGCATGTGGGTTTGAAGCACCTCCTGCTAATGCCAACCTGTCTTCTTAGGTGGAATAGGGATGCCTAACCCGGTTTTATATAATAATGCTGTCCTATTGGCTAGAATTGTAGGTTGGTTTAAAGGAACTACAAACATGCCATGGGTTGACCTAGAACAATCGCAGTTCGAGCTCCTTTTTAGAGGACTACTGGTAGGAACCGATACCTCTGAGTTTACAGCCAAATCCCTTAACCCAATTATTAAAGCCACATTAAAAACCTGGAACTGGTTTCAATCCTCTAAACATGCTTTAACTTTGCCATCACCATTGCTCCAAACTAGAGATATTTTAACATTTGCACCCAAAGCGCTATTAAACAGCCTTCCCTTATCAGTAAGGAACTCAACATACCCAGTAATATCCCTATTTGATGAGAATGGAACTATTCTTACACCGAACCTTATATCTCAGACCTTTCCGGAATGCACATTTTCACCCCCTTTAACTTCCTTCCTTCGGGCTTTTATATCCAAAAATATAACTAAAGGTTCTCTGACTCGCCCGTTATCCTGGTTTGAAAGTCTATTAGTAGGCTCTGACTCACGTCCTAAACTGATCTCGCTGATTTATAAGAAACTTTCTACCCTTATTCTCATGCCCAAACCTGCATTCATCGGTCATTGGGAAAAAGACTTTGAGACCTCCTTTCCCCAGGCAATAATATCTAAAATTCTATTGAGACCCCATAAAGCATCAAGGTGCATATGTATTAAGGAAAATGCATACACAATCCTAACCAGGTGGTATAAAACCCCAGATGTAACCAGTAAATATAAAACAGATAACAATGATATTTGCTGGAGATGCTGTAAATATAGAGGCTCATACTTTCACATCTGGTGGACTTGTCCACTAATTAAAACATGGTGGTCGAAAATCTTTGATGACAGTAACAGGATATGCCATTCAGATATCCCCATTACACCACAATTAGCCCTCTTAGGGGTACATACTTCCAGCTCCCTGAAATCTTTTCCTCCACTATTTAATCACCTCTTAGATGCAGCACGTCTTTTGATTCCCAAGTACTGGCTCTCTGAAGATACTCCACCCATACCCCAATGGATAGCTAAAATAGATCAACTCTATAGATTTGAGGAGCTAGGGTCTTGGGAGAATGGTAGGAACTTCACATTTAAGAAATGTTGGCTACCCTGGACCTCTTTCAGGAACCTATAACAATGTAATAAACATGCCAGTCACCCTGACAAATGTAGCTTATTCTTTAAATTGAATGATGTGTCAATTCATTTTGGTCCTCGTAGGATTGTCACGGAAGGATTGTCCCCCTTTTTATGACTGTAATGCCCTTTTAGTACTATACCTGAGAAGAGAGCAACTTTACTGTACTATGTTGTTTTTTATTATATGTAATGTCACTATTTTGTATAATAAAGAATTCTAAAACAAAAAAAAATAGTGAATTTTCATCATTACGAATATATTGCACTATATTCTAAATATTCGCGAATTCTCGAAGTGCCGATATTCACAAAAATATTTGTGAATGTTCATGCTCAACACTACACCTCACCACTATGTCACTGGGCCACTCTGTTGTCTCCTCATGCTGCTGCCACCTCACCACTCTATGGTCTCATAGTGCTGCTTCTACCTCAGAGGCTAGTCCCAGCCACCAGAGAGGCTGGTGCTTTGCCATATGACGTGCAAGCACGACCAACACTTATAGATTGTAGGGTAGAAACAAGCAGTGTATCATGTGATGGAAAAATTAATCAAGCCAGCAAAGGAAGCAATATGGATAATAACAATACATTAGTAATTGGATTGGATTATTTTTCTCTACAAGATAAAAGCCACTTGCTGAAGTGAGACAACCCCATTCATCAATTTTCAGGCCAATTCGAGCACCTTTAAATCAGGTAAAATTGATTTGGACCTGAATCAAATTTTCTGACTGATTCAAAGGAATAGGACCCAAAACAAGTTTAAAGAAAAATTTGCTCATCTCTATCTTACTCCTGATACTAGTATTTAAAATGCAATTGTTTTTGGAGAAATTTAGCTATTTCTAAATCCAATATATTAGGATAGAGATCACACTTGTTAACACTTTGTTTTGAGACTTACAAATCTTAGAAAAAGAATGGCAGTGATATAATTAAACAGGAGTAATTGCAGGATACTGAAACTCTAAATGGTTTTAGTATAATTGAAATTATCTTTTTAGAGGACCCCTAGTGTTAGAGCATATGTCTATGCCATCTCTCACAGGTTTGGATATGGACTATCCTTTGCCAACTGAAAGTTTCTAAATACAAGTGGTAAAACAAGATACATTAAGAGAACAAACATGAAAGATACACAATACAACAGCACTATACACAACTGGAAAGCTAAGACCTTCCCCCCGTGGACATCAATAGGTGAAATATGGATCCAAATCTATAGACCTGTTTGGCTTTTAAGGAATCATTTTGTTCACCAAGATGTTAACCAAGTGATTTGCTCACCTCTAGTGTCGAGCGAGCATACTCGGCCGAACTGCTGTTCTGCTCAAGCATCGCTATGCTCGGCACATCCGACTGCTTGGCCGAATACTGCGGGTGTTCGAGTACAATTTAATACAATGAAAGTCAATAGGAGACCCAAGCATCAAGCCAGGCACCCCTGCTCTGAAGAAGAGAGGATGTCTGGTTCACAAAAAAAGGTTAGAAATTGATGGAAACTCCAGCAAAGTGGTTTGGAAACAGCATTAAGAGGATGGCTGGATGCATCTTGGACTCCTATTATCAACGACATACAATAGACAATGACACAAAGCCTTTATGCCAAAAGGCAGGTATATGCAAGCCATCAATCTATCCATGAGACAGATGACAGGCTTAGTCAGCATACCTTACAATGGCAGCCTTGTCACTAAGAGACATTCCAAAGCAGCTCTCATCTGACTGAGAGCCAGCAAGCCTCCAAGTTACTTCAGATCTGTTGGATGGCTTGGGTGGACCTGCGCACCTAGATCAGTGTGCCCCACTTACTACCCCTCCAACAAGATTAACTGCGCCATCTATTGGTTTCATAGTCTTATGACAAGACTATTACTATTACATGAGTAGTGTAGATCGCAAATGTCTTTCCCATATGCCCATGTTTATGCACATTTGTTTTTATATGACAGAATTGTATAGAACGGTTATTGAATATTATGTTAGGACAATCAGTAGACTTTTTGTCTCCCTAATGATATTGATCTAGGTGCCCAGGTCCACCCAAGCCATCCAACAGATCTGAAGTAACTTTGAGGCTTACAGGCTCTCAGTCAGATGAGAGCTGGTTTGGAAAGTCTCATAGTACACAAGGCTGCCATTGTAAAGTATCCTGTTATCTGTCTCATGCAGTGATGGCCAGTTCGCATTGTTCACCCTCGAACACATGCGGGCTGCCTTCTTTTCTCACAAGTCTGGTGAGGCACAGGTAAGTCCATACCTGTGCCTGTGCCACGAGCCGGTCTGAAACAAATGTGGTCAGCGGAAGCAGGCAGTTCCGAGAACAGCCCGATGAAGGCCCCCTGCGGCTGTTCTCGGAACTGCCTGCTCCCGGTGACCGCATTTGATTTCAGATCGTCTCGCGCACAGGAACAGGTAAGGGTGTCACCAAAACCGGTGACCCGCACAGGACCAACTTCAACGTGGAAAAAGCCTCTTTCGCCTGGTCATTCTAGCGGACCATCACGGACTTCCGTCCCTTCAAGAGCCCTGTCAATGGAGCCGCTAAAGTGGCAAAATGGGTAACCTCATATAATAGCCTACCATTCCCAGGAACGACTTAACCTGCCTCGTGGAGGCAAGTTGTGGCCAATTCTGAATCACCTCTATTTTATTCACTTGGGGTTTGATAACTCCACGTCCAATGATGTACCCCAGGTATTAAGTCTCCTCTAACCCTATTGCGCATTTCTTTGGGTTAGCTGTCAGTCCATCCTTCCTAAGGGAGTCCACCACAGCCTGCACTTTGGGTAGATGACTTTCCCAGTCGGTACTGTGGATGACGATATGGTATGGTTGTTACATTGACGACCTGCTGTTCATATGGTCAGGCGATGTGGCGACCATACCACTCTTTGAGGAGTTTTTGAATCGCAATGTGTGCAATTTTAAATTTACTGTGCACTCTCATGCTGCTTATATTTCGTTTTTGGACTTGTCTCTGGAGGGCGACGAGTGTACTGGTTCAATTAACACCCGCACTTTTCGCAAAGAAACCGCGGGCAATATAACTCTCCATGCGGAATCTTGTCATCCTCCCCATGTTGCTAAAAATATCCCTAAGGGTGAGTTTATTCGCATCAGACGAAACTGCACTCAGGATGCAACATGCCGCATGGAGATGCAATCTGCTGCTTTCCGCCTCTCCATGAGACAATATTCCCAGCACAGTTTATCATGTGCCCAGTAGGAAGCCCGGTCTAGACCCAGACAATCGCTATTATTTACCCACCACAATCGCACACGTCACTCTGTTTTTGTCACTACTTCTAGTGTACAATACTCGCAGATCTGTAATATAGTAAGAAAACACTTACTTGTACTTTCAACAGATGACTAATGGTGCAGTGTCTTGAAGGGTGGCATCTTGTGCTCAGCCCGTAGAGCGCCCACACTGGGCAACAGACTCTGCCCCTCTTTGTATTCTGAGGGGACACGAGCTTCTCCAGTGTGGTTGCGGTTTCTCAGAAGCTACAAATGTGGGCATAAAATCTGCACGTGTTGCTCTTATATGCAACCTGGCAAGGAAGTTTTTTCCTATGCCATGAATCAAAATTTTTCTATCAAACAATACATCAACTGTAACACCACTCATGTGGTGTATTGTAATTCATGCACTCTCTGTTCCCCCCAGTATATTGGTTGCACCACCAATGGTCTTAAGGTTAGACTGTGCAGGCACATTTCTGATATTCCTCATTCACATGCCAGGAATGTGTCTGCAGTTAGCTTGCATTTTTCAGTGGTGCATGGTGGCAACACAGAGGGTTTAATAGTGCAAGGCCTGGAAAGGGTTACTCCACCACCTAGGGGTGGTAATTACAAGAAGAAGCTTTTGAATCGTGAGTCCTTTTGGATTTTGGGGTCCACTACACCAAGTGGACTCAATCGGAAACATGATCTGATATTACACTATTGAATTTTTGATCCATGACTTGTGTGTGTTCTCTTGTTTTAATTAACCATGCTTTTTAGCACATGTTGTCAATTTCATTTGAAGGAGGGGCTTGTAGTTAGTGTGTCCACCTGCTTTCAAGTGGAGGCGCTATATATCTAACCCCCTCCTCAGTATGTGTATGTCATGAGTAAGGATCGCTACTGTCTCTGATCCGAAACATGTAGACTGGACTGTAACTGGCTTTTATCTGCACTGAAAAATAAAGGTAACATTTTAACCGAGGTGGACCTTTTTCTCTTTTTACTCAAGCAACGCTGTGGTTCTTGGTGTGGTCCGCGCTTTGTGTGACAGGGTTTGAGACCCCCTATACTCTTTCTTTGCCTACCTGTGGATGACGATATCATCCAGGTAAGCCGACGCGTAACGATGATGTGGATGAAGTACAATGTCCATGAGTTGTTGGAACGTGGTGGGGGCACCATGAGGGTAACACTTTATACTGATACAGCCCTTTAGGGGTGAAGAAGGCAATTTTCTCTTTGGCAGCCTCCGTAAAGGGCACCTGCCAGTAGCCCTTCGTGAGGTCCAAAACAGAAAAATATCGGGCTTGTCCTAAACTCTCGATAAGATCATCTACCCGGGGCATGGGATACACATCGAACTTGGAGATTTCGATTAGTTTGCGAAAATCGCTACAGAACCGTAACGTCCCGTTAGGCTTGGGTATTAAGACTATCGGACTGGCCCATTCACTTTTGGACTCCTCAATGATGTCTAGTTGCAGCATTAGGTGCACTTCCTCCGCGATGGCTTGTTGCCGAGCCTCGGGTACAAAGTATGGTTTTATCTGGACTTTTGCCGGAGGCTCAGTGACAGTGTCATGCTGGATTATGGAAGTGCATCCAGAGAGGTCTGAGAACACATCTGTGTTCGAACTAATGAACTCTCTGGCTTCCTGAGCCTGTTTAGAGCAGAGGCTGTCAGCAATTTTTACTGTGGCAACTGCTTCTCTTGCATCAGACCGAGGAGCCCGAACCTTTTATCCTACAAAACCTGGCCGCGTGCTGTCTTTAGTAGAGGACTCTTTATCTTTCCATGGTTTTAGTAAATTCACATGGTACACCTGCTCCGGCTTTCGTCGCCCTGGCTGGTGTACCTTGTAATTTACCTCTCCCACTTTCTTGAGTACCTCGTAGGGCCCCTGCCACCTAGCCAGGAACTTACTATCTACGGTTATTACCAGAACCAAAACCCGATCACCCCGGTTAAAGTTCCGGACCCAAGCCTACAGATTATATACCCTACACTGGGCTCGCTGTGCTGCCTCCATATGCCCCCTGACCAGAGGCAACACTGTCTCCATCCGTCCTTGCATCTGGGTGACATACTCATTAACACTTTTGTGCAGTGTGCGTTGTTGTTCCCATGCTTCTTTGGCTATGTCCAACAGACCGCGAGGGTGTCTGCCATATAGCAGTAGAAAGGGCGAGAACCCAGTAGAGGCCTGGGGTCCCTCTCACACTTCGAACATGAGATAGGGCAGAAGACGGTCCCAGTCCATCCCATCCTCAGACACCACTCTTTTTAACATGTTTTTTAATGTTTGATTAAATCTCTCTTCCAGGCCATCCATGATACACGGACGTCCGTAGCTGTTTTATATGAAGCAACTTACAGACTTCCCTCATGACCTTGGACATAAAAGGGGTCCCTTGATCAGTCAGAACCTCTTTAGGTAGACTCACTCAGGAAAACATCTCCATTAACTCCTTAGCTATGAGTTTGTCTGATGTATGTCGCAGTGGCACCGCCAGCCAGGGCCGTTTCTTGGACCGGGCGGGCCAGGTGGCCGCCCTTGGCGCTGCCAGAAGGGGGTTCGCCGGCAGGGCCACCATGTAGAGCGCCCTCTTGTTGCTGGGGGCGCCGTTCCTCTGTGACTCTCCTGCGCCCTGGCTCCCTCCCTCAGATCTCTCCTGCCCTGCGACCTGCGCTCCTCTCTTAATTACCGTGTCCGTACCTCACCAGTCACTCAGCCCCGGTACGTGCGGGCGGCGCTCACTGACGTCACATGCCTGCTCCTCCCACTAGGCGGCGCAGGCACGTGACGTACAGTGAGTGAGCGCCGCCGCCCGCAGTGCCTGCCTGTTACCGCCCGCCCGGAGCAGTGCTGAGAAAGAAGCCTGCTGTGAGAGCCTGAGTCTGTGGGACAGACCTGGACAGTGGGTGCGTCACCATGACCGTGCAATGTGGTTACACATTTTTTACCAATGGGGAGACACTGTGGGGGGGCATTAATTACAATGGGGGGCGGGGGACATGAAAATGGGGGCCACTGTGGGTAATTTATGATTTTCTTTTGCTCTCAATAAATCTTGTGTTAAGCATAAAAAAATAAAAATATATGGTGAGACGGTTGCAAGTACTCTTCTGATATGATTTCATCGAGCAGTTTTGATGAGGGTGGGGGAAGTTTTTTTGACACTCGCCCTGAGAGAAATTTTACCTAGAAACTGCACTGCTGCCAGCGGGTACCGAGTGGCGTAGTCGAGGACGACTAAGATGTGTAGTTGCCCTCTAGCGGACTTCGGTACTGGGCCTATGAGATCCATAGCAATTCGTTTGAAAGGAACCTCGATAATCGGGAGAGGCACCAGGGGGCTCCGGAAATGTGTCTGGGGGCTATTTATCTGGCAGGTTGGGCAAGACTTGCAAAACTCTTCTACCTCTCTGAACACACTGGGCCAGTAAAACCGCTGTAGTATCGGTCCTGCGTTTTCTGCCACCCCAAGTGAACCTCAAGAACAAGTTGGTGGGCAAGCTCCAATACGAGCTTGCGATACGCCTTGGGCACCACCAGCTGTTCAATATGCTCACCCCGTAGTTGGTTTACCCGATGCAGCATTTCCTGGTGAACGACAAAACGGGGAAACATCGACTCGGTCCCAGGTTTTTGTGGTTCATTAATACAACATTCTCCCAGGCCCGGGTTAAGTTTGGGTCCCTGTGTTGTGCATTTCCAAAATTTTCACTAGAAACATTGAGGTCTGCCAATTCAGGACCCGGTGGCAAGTCCTCAATGGCTCCTACCAACACACTCAGTGGGGTTGTCTGCCCCTCTTCCACCAAAGTGGTGGTCACCCCTACCGCTGGCCCTTCGGCCTCGGGTTCCCAGGGTTCTGGCCTCTCGCCTGAGCCAGGCCACTCTGCTGAAGTTACCCCTGACTAATTAAAAAATGTGGACAGGAACCTGAGTTCAGTAATAAGGAGGTACAACTTAAAAATACCCTAGAGAAGTACCAGTATCACTTAAAAGAGTGCAAACACCGCCAGTTTAATCGGGATTTGCAAGACTTTATGGAGAATCGGGTATATACGACTATAGACCGGAGTACACTATTAAAGAAAAAAGACTCAGATGTGACCTTAAGTTTCTCAGAAGGGGAGAAAGAGAGAGAGGGGGGACAGAGGAGTAGAGGAAGAGGGAGAGGACGCCAAAGGGGAAGAGGCTCACAAAGTGGCCAGGAGAGCTACAGTAGGTGAACCCGATTTTGTGTCAATCTCGCTGTATTTCTCGGCGAGATTGAGCACATACGAGCCCCATCGCGGGAGCCAGCGCCGAGCTGGCTTGCCGCGATGGAGACAGAGCCGTCATAGAAGCGACGGGAGATCCGACTTGGATTCCCGCCAATTCTACACGTGTGCGGCGTTTGTTATGAATCCTGAGGGGGAAGTCCCCGCCGGATTTTAAATAAAAATCCGGCCTGGGTCCCGCCCTCAGGAGCATACCGGGCCCTTAGGTCTGTTATGGGTTGTAAGGAGAGCCCCCCCTACGCCGAAAAAAACGGCGTAGGGGGTCCCCCTACAATCCATACCAGACCCGTATCCAAAGCACGCTACCCGGCTACCCAGCTCTTTTACCAGGGGGGGGGCTCTTCTTCTTCCGATATCCCGACGGGTCTTCTCCGCTATCCGGGGGGGTCTTCTCAACTCTCCGGGGTTCTCCTTCTGTCTTCTCCTTCTGTCTTGTTGTCTCCTTCTGTCTTCTGTCTCCGGGGTTCTCCTTCTGTCTTCTCCGCTATCCGGGGGGGTCTTCTCAACTCTCCGGGGTTCTCCTTCTGTCTTCTCCTTCTGTCTTGTTGTCTCCTTCTGTCTTCTCCTTCTGTCTTGTTGTCTCCTTCTGTCTTCTGTCTCCGGGGTTCTCCTTCTGTTTTCGCCTCTCTCTGTTGTTGACTCGGCGCACCCCGGTTCTTCGTCTCGCGAGACTCGGCGCACCCCGATTCTTCATCTCGCGAGACGAAGAACCGGGGTGCGCCGAGTCAACAACAGAGAGAGGCGAAAACAGAAGGAGAACCCCGGAGACAGAAGACAGAAGGAGACAACAAGACAGAAGGAGACAACAAGACAGAAGGAGAAGACAGAAGGAGAACCCCGGAGAGTTGAGAAGACCCCCCCGGATAGCGGAGAAGACCCGTCGGGATATCGGAAGAAGAAGAGCCCCCCCCTGGTAAAAGAGCTAATAAAGAAGACAGGGGGCGGCCTCCGGAGCAGAAAAATAAAATATTTTAATACACTGTGTGGTTTATTTGTGTTTTTACCACTTTTCTTGCAGGTGAATGGGTAGGGGTACGATGTACCCCATACTCATTCACTTAGGGTGGGGGGCCGGTATCTGGGGGCCCCCTTATTAAAGGGGGCTCCCAGATTCCGATAAGCCTCCCGCCCGCATACCCCGACAACCAACGGCCAGGGTTGTCGGGAAGGGGCCCTGTCCTCATCAACATGGGGACAGGGTGCTCTGAGGTGGGGGGGGCCGCAGTGCGCCCCCTGCCCCAGAGCACCCAACCCCCCATGTTGAGGGCATGCAGCCTGGTACGGCTCAGGAGGGGGGGGGGGGCGCTCGCTCGTCCCCACTCCCTTCCTGGCTGGCCGGGTAGCGTGCTTTGGATACGGGTCTGGTATGGATTGTAGGGGGACCCCCTACGCCGTTTTTTTCGGCGTAGGGGGGGCTCTCCTTACAACCCATAACAGACCTAAGGGCCCGGTATGCTCCTGAGGGCGGGACCCAGGCCGGATTTTTATTTAAAATCCGGCGGGGACTTCCCCCTCAGGATTCATAACAAACGCCGCACACGTGTAGAATTGGCGGGAATCCAAGTCGGATCTCCCGTCGCTTCTATGACGCGCTTGCTGGGATGTGCTGTCACTATCCCAGTGAGTGCGAGATCTCGGCACCATGTTGCCGAGTATCAGCGCGACGCTGTCGTGCTAAAAACACAATGTCAGAAACACCTACTGTAGGTTCAGCGTTTTTTGGAAGGAAATTCATACCAGTTGAGAACGTGCAATCCACCCAAGTCCCCTCTTCACCCACCGATACCCCTAATCAATCCAGTCAGATATTAAATCTATCAACCAAACCCTTACAGGCGGCAGAAATTAAGATACTTAGTAGGGGCATTTCTTTTGTACCGACATCATCATTTAATCTATTCAATTGGGTGAAAGTTCTCAATTTATTTGCAAGAAAGCTGAGATGGCGGAAACACTTTCAACTCTTGAATAAAAGAGAAAGTAAGGAATTGGGTATTCCAGTAAATGTCTTGCAGGATGTGCATCTCCTGTATAGTTTAGGGGAAAGTGCCCCTCAAGAAGGAAAATGCCAGTTTACGGCACTAAAAAACAAAAGCTGTAGAATGCCACCAATGGGAGACACCTCCTGCATAGACGTATTTGTGAATCGGGTTACCTGTGAGCTAAAAAATCCTACGCTCAATAAATGTTAATTTAACTGTACGAAGGAGTTTAAAGCTCTGTCTTCTTTGGAAAGAAATAAAGAGTTAGTTATTAAACCCTCAGACAAGGGAGGTAACATTGTCATCATGGACTCGGCGCAATATAAGGAAATGTGTTTAAACCTCTTACAAGATAAGGAAACTTATGAGAAACTCGGACCCTACTTCATTATACCAAAAGAAACTGATGAGCATTTTGCAGGCAGCTAAAAGTGAGGGTCTGATTTCTGAAGAAGAGTTTGACTTCATTCAATGTAAACATCCCAAAGTGGCAACCTTTTACAGTTTACCAAAAGTCCACAAGGGGACTACCCCATTAAAGGAGCGTCCAATTGTGTCAGGCATTAATAGCCTGAGCCAAAATGTTGGAATTTACATTGACTAAATTTTGGCACCCTTTGTGAAGACTCTGGCTTTCTACGTGAGGGACACAGGGGATTTCCTAGGTCACCTAGAGGGAGTCTTTCTTGAAGAGGAAGCACTCCTTGGGTCAATTGACGTTGCGGCCCTGTACTCTTCGATCCCACACCATCAGGGGATGAAGGCAGTTGTGGAATCTTTGAATACCAGAGGATGTCAGTTTCAGGCACATGAATTCACATTGACACAGAACTACTTCTTGTTTGATGGAATCTTCTACCAGCAGCTCAGGGGCACTGCGATGGGGAGCCCCTGTTCCCCATCATATGCAAAGCTTTTCCTAGGCTTGTGGGAGAAGAATATTGTATTCAGGGAACCACCGATCCCATCCACTTTAGGTATTGTTTTGTGGGCCAGATACATTGACAATGTCTTTATTATCTGGAAAGGAGGAAGGGATGGTTATGATGACTTGATACTAGCCATTAACAAGAATGACATAGATTTACAATTTACTTGGGGGAGGAATGGAAGGAGGGACTAGAACAGTTCAGAAGGAAAGGTGTAGGGTAAAAAATATACATAAACCTCTCAAATGTATGTATACTAATGCCAGAAGCCTGACTAATAAAACTGGTGAACTGGAATTAGTGATGTGTGAGGAGGACTATGACATAGTGGGAATAACTGAGACATGGCTGGATGATAGCTATGACTGGGCGGTTAATGTACAAGGTTACAGTCTGTTTAGAAAGGATCATCAAAACCGGAGAGGGGGAGGGGTTTGTCTTTATGTAAAGTCCTGTCTAAAGCCCACATTCCGTGAAGATATAAGTGAGGGACATGAACATGTGGAGTCACTGTGGGTAGAGATACATGGAGCTAAAAACAACAATAAATTACTAATAGGAGTTTACTATAAACCACCTAATATACCAGAGTCCACAGAAAACCTACTACTAAATGAGATAGACAAGGCGGCAAATCATAATGAGGTGCTTATTATGGGGAACTTCAACTACCCAGATATAGACTGGGAAACTGAAACTTGTATATCTCATAAAGGAAACAGATTCTTGGCAATAACTAAAGACAATTACCATTCCCAAATGGTTCAGGACCCGACTAGAGGGACGGCCATACTGGACTTAGTATTAACCAATAGACCTGACAGAACAACAGACCTGCAGGTTGGGGGACACCTGGGAAATAGTGACCATAAAGTAATAACCTTCCAATTATCATTCAAAAGAGCGTTTCTACAGGGAGGAACAAAAATACCAAGCTTCAAAAAAGCTAAATTTAGCCAACTAAGAGAGGCCATAGGCCTAACTAACTGGGATAAAGTCCTCAAAAATAAAAATACAGCCACAAAATGGGATATCTTTAAAAACATCCTAAAATCTCATTGTGAGAGGTACATACCGTATGGGAATAAAAGGTTAAGGAACAAAAAGAAACCAATGTGGATAAACAGAACTGTAAAGAAAGCAATAAATGACAAAAA
This sequence comes from Bufo bufo, assembly GCF_905171765.1. Classification (NCBI taxonomy): domain Eukaryota; kingdom Metazoa; phylum Chordata; class Amphibia; order Anura; family Bufonidae; genus Bufo; species Bufo bufo. The sequence continues at coordinate 63,541,327 of NC_053390.1, forward strand.
GAAAGCATATAAAACACTAAAATAGGAGGGTGGCACGGAAGCACTGAAAAACTATAAGGAAAAAAACAGAACATGTAAAAAACAAATAAAAGCGGCCAAACTAGAGACCGAGAGATTAATTGCCAAAGAGAGTAAAACTAACCCTAAAATGTTCTTCAATTATATAAATGTTAAAAAGTATAAATCTGAAGGTGTCGGCCCTTTAAAGAGTAATGAGGGGGGATTCGCAGAGAGCGACGAGGAGAAAGCAAAGCTGTTAAATATTTTTTTCTCCAGTGTATTCACTGAGGAATATAAACTGTCAGATAAAATGCTGAATGTTGAAATAAATTCCCCATTAAAAGTGTCTTGTCTGACCCAGGAAGAAGTACAACAGTGACTTGAAAAGATCAAAATAGACAAATCGCCAGGACCGGATTGCATGCACCCCCGTATCCTAAGGGAATTAAGTAATGTCATAGCCAGACCCTTATTTCTGATATTTGCGGACTCTATACTGACAGGGAATGTTCCACAGGATTGGCGCATGGCAAATGTGGTGCCAATATTCAAAAAGGGTCCAAAAACAGAGCCTGGAAACTATAGGCCGGTAAGTTTAACATCTGTTGTGGGTAAACTGTTTGAAGGTTTTCTGAGAGATGCTATCTTAGAGCATCTTAACGGAAATAAGCAAATAACGCCATATCAGCATGGCTTCGTGAGGGATCGGTCATGTCAAACTAATTTAATCAGTTTCTATGAGGAGGTAAGTTCTAGACTTGACAGCGGAGAATCAATGGATGTCGTGTATCTGGACTTCTCCAAAGCATTTGACACTGTACCACATAAAAGGTTAGTATATAAAATGAGAATGCTCGGACTGGGAGAAAACGTCTGTAAGTGGGTAAGTAACTGGCTCAATGATAGAAAACAGAGGGTGGTTATTAACGGTACATACTCAGATTGGGTCACTGTCACTAGTGGAGTACCTCAGGGGTCAGTATTGGGCCCTATTCTCTTCAATATATTTATTAATGATCTTGTAGAAGGCTTGCATAGTAAAATATCAATTTTCGCAGATGACACTAAACTGTGTAAAGTAATTAACACTGAAGAGGACAGTATACTGCTACAGATGGATCTGGATAGATTGGAGGCTTGGGCAGAAAAGTGGCAGATGAGGTTTAACACTGACAAATGTAAGGTTATGCACATGGGAAGAAATAATGCAAGTCACCCGTTCATACTAAATGGTAAAACACTCGGTAACACTGACATGGAAAAGGATCTAGGAATTTTAATAAACAGCAAACTAAACTGCAAAAAACAGTGTCAGGCAGCTGCTGCCAAGGCCAATAAGATAATGGGTTGCATCAGAAGGGGCATAGATGCCCGTGATGAGAACATATTCCTACTACCTTACAAATCATTAGTCAGACCACACATGGAGTACTGTGTACAGTTCTGGGCTCCAGTGAACAAGGCAGACATAGCAGAGCTGGAGAGGGTCCAGAGGAGGGCAACTAAAGTAATAACTGGAATGGGGCAACTACAGTACCCTGAAAGATTATCAAAATTAGGGTTATTCACGTTAGAAAAAGGGGAGATCTAATTACTATGTATAAATATATCAGGGGTCAGTACAGAGATCTATCCCATCATCTATTTATCCCCAGGACTGTAACTGTGACGAGGGGACATCCTCTGCGTCTGGAGGAAAGAAGGTTTGTACACAAACATAGAAGAGGATTCTTTACGGTAATAGCAGTGAGACTATGGAACTCTCTGCCTGAGGAGGTGGTGATGGTGAGTACAATAAAGGAATTCAAGAGGGGCCTGGATGTATTTCTAGAGTGTAATAATATTACAGGCTATAGCTACTAGAGAGGGGTCGTTGATCCAGGGAGTTATTCTGATTGCCTGATTGGAGTCGGGAAGGAATTTTTAATCCCCTAAAGTGAGGAAAATTGGCTTCTACCTCACAGGGATTTTTTGGCTTCCTCTGGATCAACTTGCAGGATAACAGGCCGAACTGGATGGACAAATGTCTTTATTCGGCCTTATGTACTATGTTACTATGTTACTATGTTACTTCAGAACTAAAAGACAATACTTTACCCTTTTTGGATATTGAGATCAGAAGAGGGCTTGGAGGTGAAATACAAACTAAAACATATAGGAAACCCACTGCTACGAACTCAGAGGGATAGCCATCACCCGCAGCCCCTAATACAGGGAATCCCAACTGGGCAATGTCTGAGGATTAGGAGGAACTGTTCATCCTTAGACAATTTTAAACAACAAGCCGGGGACCTCAGAGAAAGGTTCCTAGAAAGGGGATACCCTAAATAGGTTTTGAAAAGGGACTACCAGAGAGCCCTTAAGAGTAATCGAACAGAACTCATATACCCCCGTAAAAAACAGAATCTGGGTTACCCAAAACGTCTGATTGCCACCTATGATGGAGCAGCCAAGGAGATTAGAGAGGTGATCTTAAAACACTGGGGGATTCTCCAATTGGATCCTGATATTAATTGTGCCATTTTGGAGACCCCACAGATTACTTATCGCAGGGGACGCAGCCTACGAGACCGGTTGTCCATAGCCACTTTAGTATCTACCTAGAAATATAGGAGGAAGCTGGCTCCGCCAAATATGGAGGTGCTACCACTGCAGCAGATGTGTGACATGTGCACATATCACCCAGGGATGAGAATTCACACGATCAGACAATTTATTAACTGTCGGTCTAGGGGAGTCATCTATAAAGCGACATGTTGGTGTGGCCTGGAATATGTGGGCAAGACCACTCGTGAGCTAAGGCGTCGTATTGGTGAACACCTGGGTGATATGCGACACAGAAGAGACACCCCCTTGGCAAAACATATCGAAAGCCATCATGGGGGAATTTATTCAGGAATTAAATTCATGGGTATTGAGATTGTGCCCCCCCAATTAGAGGGGGTGATTGGGACACAAAAAAAATCCTGCAAAGGGAGACTTGGTGGATTTTTGAATTACATGCGAGGCAGCCGACTGGTCTTAATGAGCAATTGCTGTATGGCTGCTATATTTAATTACATATATACTTATGGTAAGCAAATTGTGAGATAATGTAACTGAGATTTCCCGTTTGGAGAACAATGTAAACAATGAGAATCATGCAAACGATGGGATGGGAAGGCGTGGTGGATGCATTGTATCTTTTTATCTGGAAACACATTGCTACTTTATGTTCATTTGAAAATAACAAATTTTCACTTAAAAAAAGACTGAGTGCACATTAAAGACAAGCTAACCTGGAAATAGAATTCTTCATCAATGTGTGAAATGTAGGAAGTTACAGCAATGGACCAACTCATGTTCATTCAAAATCTGCTGCCAAAGCAGTACACTAGTGGAGCCTCAAATGGAAAATGTCAATCTCTATTTGCATAAAGTACATAAACATATGCAGCTCCAGCAAAGAGATTTTATGTGTAAAAACAGATGGTCCGTCAAAGCTGTTGATTCAGCTTTGCACCTTTTTAGAGCCAAAGCTCTAAACCTTAAGGCTGATTTTTAGGTTTATTTTGTGTGTGTTTTTTTTTTTTCCAACTTGAATCTAAGGGAACCTAAATTATGATAGCAAATAATGGGAATATTTTTCTCCCAACTTTCACTATGGCATTGACTAGAGATAAGCAAAGTATTCCAAAATTTGATTTGGCTGCTTCGCTGAATAAAAATAAATAAATAAATTGCTTTGTGACAAATTACTTTGTGATGAATCACATTTCTTTGTACGTAGTGGGTGTAATGACAGAGAACGGCGATTGCACCGCTCCCTGTCATTATACCCATCAGATGCCGCATTCATTCATGATAATGGCATCTGATAGCAATAATTGGATGTAAAATAAATAAAAAAATATAAATCATACTTACCTTATCCACATGTTCACCAAGGGCCAGCAACTCTCCATCTAGATTGAAGATCTAGCGAAAAATCTTGCAAGGCTCGTGATCAAGTCATGTCATTGGCCATCATGGTAATGCGATTGCAAGCAAATGAATGAGGTAAGTATGAATTTTTTTTTTACACTATTTCAGGGAAAATAATTTGCTACCACGAAGCACGAGGAAATTTGGCTTTGTGGACTTTGATTTGGACAATACTAGCATTGACCTTTAGTTTCTAGGATGTTATAAGTTGGGATACCCTCAAAAGGAAGATCTCTAACAACAGGATGGATAAATCATTTTTTGTGCAGCTGGCACTAAGAGGATTGTTATTACCAGATTTTTCGCCCTATAAGACGCATTCCCCCCCCCCAAAAGTGGGGGGGGAAATGCCCCTGCGTCTTATGGGGCGAATACTAATGAGTGCTTCCATTATTGAAGCGCTGATTAGTACCGGAGGACCAGGAAGCGGTGAAGACTCTGTACTCACCACTTCCTGGTCCTCGACTGTCGGCTGTACAGTGGATGCGCACAGCATGAGGGCGCTCTGTGACCTCACGCTCTGCGGTCCAGTTCACAGCACAGCCAACAGCAGGAGGAATCAGATCGCAGGCGATGAGGAGCGGCGGCATCCAGGAGCAGGAGAGGTAAGTGTTTTTTTATTTTACAAAACATGAGGCTGCTTGGGGCTGTGGTGGTGATGAGAGACGAAAGGATGATAATGGGGGCTAATAAGAGGCATAAGTATGATAATGGGGGCTAATAAGAGGCATATGGTTGATAATGGGGGCTAATAAGAGGCATAAGGCTGATAATGGGGGCTAATAAGAGGCATACGGCTGATAATGGGGGCTGATACGAGGCATAAGGCTTATAATGGGGGCTAATAAGAGGCATAAGGACTGATATGGGGGCTGATGAGAGGCATGGGGCTCTTATCTGAGGTCTGTTTGGGGTCTTATTAACATTAGGGGTCTGATTGGGGCTGACAGCTTAGGTCTGATTAACATTGGGGGTCTGACTAGTCGTCTGACCTGAGGTGTAATGAAAAATATATATTTTTTCTTATTGTCCTCCTCTAAAACCTAAGTGTGTCTTATGAGACAGTGCATCTTATAGGGCGAAAAATGCGGTAGCTATTTAAATCAGTATGCAAAATGCCCCATAGTAATTGCTGCAGTCAGAGCTTTATCATGTACTTTATGAAGGGATTTGAAGTGGTATGTGGTGAATAGTGATGGCCTTGCGGTTCACCCCGTGGTCGGTTTGCGGCAAAATTTGCGCATTTGCGATACTCTGAACATGCGAACATATGGCGATGTCCGCAAGCGCCATATTTTTATGCATTGCGCCGAACTTTGACCCATGACACATCCATCAGGTGGGACAGGACAGCCAACTGAAACGTTTCAGCACATAGGCACACCCCCAACCGTATAACAGAACCCGATCTGGCAGCCAATTTACATTATGTGTTTTGCTAGTGTAGGAAGAGGTTGCATTTTGGAGCAGGAACAGGCTATTAGGAACCTAGGGACACCAAACGCTAGCTAATAGGGCCAAAAAAGTCCTTTTAAGGACTGGTAACATTGTGCTATCGATAGGTGTGATACACAGAGGGGTGTGATATACTTATAATATACTTTCTAACATAGAAAGTATATTATAGTGCATTTGTATGCGTCCAGAAAATACTAATTGAGGGCTGCAATCTATCAGCTTCCACAAAATAGTGATTGAGGTTTTCCATATACCTGCATCCACAAAATTACTGCTTGAGGGTGATATACCAGCTTCAACTAACAACTGATTGAGGCCTGCCATATACAGTCCTGATCAAAAGTTTAAGACCACTTGAAAAATGGCAAAAAATTATATTTAGCATGGATGGATCTTAACAAGGTTCCAAGTAGATCTTCAACATGCAACAAGAAGAAATGGGAGTGAGGCAAAACATTTTTTGAGCATTCAATTTAATGAAAACAACGAATAAACTGAAACAGGCTGTTTTTCAGCTGATCAAAAGTTTAGGACCTCACCTCCAAAAAAAAACTAAACCCCCCTAAAACAGAAATCCAACTTCCAAACATGAACTCAGTAATGAGTAGCTCCGCCGTTATTATTTATCACTTCAAAAATTAGTCTTGGCATGCTTGATGCAAGCGTTTCCATGAGGTGAGTGGGAACATTTCTCCAAGTGGTGAAGGCAGCCGCACGAAGGCCATCTACTGTCTGGAACTGTTGTCCATTTTTTTAAACTTCCCTTGCTATCCATCCCCAAAGGTTCTCAATTGGATTTAGATCAGGGGAACACGCAGGATGGGCCAAAAGAATAATGTTATTCTCCTGGAAGAAGTCCCTTGTCCTGCGGGCATTGTGTACTGTAGCGTTGTCCTGTTGAAAAACCCAGTCGTTACCACACAGACGAGGGCCCTCAGTCATGAGGAATGCTCTCTGCAACATAGAAACATAGAATGTGTCGGCAGATAAGAACCATTTGGCCCATCTAGTCTGCCCAATATTCTGAATACTATGGACAGCTACCACTTCTGCAGGAAGGCTATTCCATGCATCCACTACTCTCTCAGTAAAGTAATACTTCCTGATATTACTTTTAAACTTTTGCCCCTCTAATTTAAAACTATGTCCTCTTGTAGCAGTTTTTCTTCTTTTAAATATTCTCTCCTCTTTTACCTTGTTGATTCCCTTTATGTATTTAAAAGTTTCTATCATATCCCCTCTGTCTCGTCTTTCTTCCAAGCTATATATGTTAAGGTCCTTTATTCTTTCCTGGTAAGTTTTATCCTGCAATCCATGTAACAGTTTAGTAGCTCTTCTCTGAACTCTCTCCAAAGTATCAATATCCTTCTGGAGATATGGTCTCCATTTTTTTTTATTTTACGCACTTATATAGCGCTGACATATTCCACAGTAGTATACAGACATTAGCATCCAACTGTCCACAATGGGGCTCACAATCTAAGTTCCCCATCAGTATGTCTTTGGAGTGTGGGAGGAAACCGGAGAACCCGGAGGAAACCCACGCAAACATGGGGAGAACATATAAACTTCATGCAGATGTTGTCCTGCAAGGTACCGGTGCTAACCACTGAGCCACCATGAATCTGGACATAGCCAGCGGCCGTTTGACGCCCCTGCACTTCCTGAAGGAAAAAGCCCCCCAGACCATTATGGCGCCCCCTCCACTGTGGCGCGTAGAAAGCATCTCAGGTGGGATCTGTTTGTCATGCCAGTAACGTTGGTAACCATCAGGACCATCAAGGTTAAATTTTTTCTCATCACAGAATAAAACTTTCTTCCACCTTTAAATGTCCCATGTTTGGTGCTCTCTTGCAAAGTCCAAACGAGCAGTTCTGTGGCGTTCAAGGAGAAGAGGTCTTTGAAGACGTTTTTTGTTTTTGAAGCCCTTCAGTCTCAGATCCCATCTGATGGTTATGGGGCTGCAGTCAGCACCAGTAAGGGCCTTAATTTGGGTCGAGGATCGTCCAGTGTCTTGACGGACAGCCAATTGGATCCTCCGGCCAGTGCTGATGAAATTTTTTTGGGTCTTCCACTTGACTTTTTTGTTCCATAACCCTCAGGATCATTTAAGAAATTCCAAATTACTGTCTTACTGCGTCCCACCTCAGCAGCGATGGCGCGCTGTGAGAGACCCTGCTTATGCAGTTCAAAAAGGGAGAGTTTTTGTTGCCTTTGCCATCACAACGTGTGACTACCTGACAGAAAATGACAATAAATCCACATCTTTGCACAGATTTGGCCTTTTAAAGGCATGTGGTCCTAAAATTTTGATCAGCTGAAAAACAGCCTGCTTCAATTTAATCATTATTTTCAATTAATTGAATGCTCAAAAAATGTTTTGTCTCACTCTCATTTCTTCTTGTTGCATGTTGAAGCTCTACTTGGAACCTTGTTAAGATCCAACAATGTAAAATAAGATTTTTTGCCATTTTTCAAGTGGTCTTAAACTTTTGATCAGGACTGTATCAGCTTCGGCAAAATAGTGATAGAGGTTTTCCATATACCTGCGTCCACAAAATTACTGCTTGAGGGTGTAATACCTGCTTCAACTAACAACTGATTGAGGCCTGCCATATATTAGCTTCAACAAAATAGTTATAGAGGTTTTCCATATACCTACGTCCACAAAATTACTGTTTGAGGGTGATATACCAACTTCAACAAACAACTGATTGAGGCCTGCCATATATCAGCTTCCACAAAATAGTGATAGAGGTTTTCCATATACCTGCGTCCATAAAATTACTGCTTGAGGGTGATACACCAGCTTCAACTAACAACTGATTGAGGCCTGCTATATATCAGCTTCCACAAAATAGTGATAGAGGTTTTTCCAAATACCTGCGTCCACAAAATACAGATTGCGGATTTTGATTTACGGATGGAGTAGAGTTAACACTCCTGTTTTCTGAGATTTCTGAGATGTGTTATATAATCTAAGCAAACACCTTTAATTGCTTTTCAATGGCTTTTGTCTCAAGATAACACGATGAGTTAAGAAATTTGAGTTAAGAGCTGGAGTGCTAACCCTGCTCCATCTGTACCTGCTTCAACTAACAACTGATTGAAGCCTGCTATATATCAGCTTCCACAAAATAGTGATAGAGGTTTTCCATATACCTGCGTCTACAAAATTACTGCTTGAGGGTAATATACCAGCTTAAACTAACAACTGATTGAGGCCTGCCATATATCAGCTTCTACAAAATAGTGATATAGGTTTTCCATATACCTGCATCCCCAAAATTACTGCTTGAGGGTGATATACCTGCTTCAACTAACAACTGATAAAGGCCTGCCATATATCAGCTTCCACAAAATAGTGATAGAGGTTTTCCATATACCTGCATCCCCAAAATTACTGCTTGAGGGTGATATGCCAGCTTCAACTAAAAACTGATTGAGGCCTGCCATATATCAGCTTCCACAAATACTGCTCTTCTCTAGGGACTTTGGCACAGAGTCATTTTGAAAATGACAGGCAGAGGAAGAGGCAGGCCGTTCTGCAGGGGTGGTAGGCGTCAGGCAGGTGCACCAGACCAGAGCCTAAGTGGGAAGTTGGAGAAGGTGAGTGCGATTATGTCAAAGGATGCACCAGAGTTGGTTGAGTGGCTCACTCAGCCTTCTGCTTCTGCACCCTCCTCATCCTCTGTATCTCCACCCTCCTCACTCTCTGCTGTGTGCACCCCCAAAGACACCACCACCACTATAGCCTCTCCACTCGAGTCAGAGGAATTATTTTCCCATCCATTCCCAGACCTTACCAATGCGCAGCCATTCTTGGCATCGGATCAGGAAGAGGAGGTAGCAACGGCCGCCACCCAGCGGTCTGACGACAGTACCCAGATCACCCCAAGGATGGTGGTCCCCGCTGTTGCTGCCTATTTTGAGATTTTTAATGTCAGTGATGGTGAAGGTGACAATGACACACCACAATGGAAGGTCCCGAAAGGAAATTTTTCTCCCAGAAGGGCATCCCTGAACTATACGGCCACGTTCAGCGGCAAGTTAATATATATCTGGCACACAGTGTCGGTGCCAAGATACATCTGACAACAGACACATGGTCTGACAAACACGGGCAGGGAAGGTATATAACTTTTTCTGCCCACTGGGTGAAACTTCTGATGGCCATCAAGCATGTAACCCATGGCACCCGTGTGGATTTGGTGTTACCACCAGAGATTGCATGCAGGCCAGCCTCTTCTTCTCCTCCTCCTACTCCATCCTCAGTCTACTCCTCAGCTAACTCCTCCTTTTTCACTGCTGTGCCCCCCAAGCTCCCCAGAACCTATTCAACGTGACAGGTGAGAAGTTGCCCTGCTATGCTGTGGCTGTTGTGCCTGGAAGTCAAAAGCTACACCGGACCTGCACTGCTTTCAGCTCTGCGGTCACAGGCAGATCAGTGGCTAATCCCGCTCAATTTGACAGTTGATAAAGTGGTGTGCGACAATGGTGCCAATCTGCTGAGCCTGCTGAAACAGGGAAAAATGACACACGTCCTGATCTTTGTCGTGCAGCGATTAATTGCCAAATACCCCTGGGTCCAGGACGTCTTGCAGCAGGCCAGGAAAATCTCTGGCCATTTTAGAAGATCTTACATGGCCATGGCTCGCCTTGCTGACGTTCAGCGGCTACACCACTTGCCCGTCAGACGTCTGATTTGTGACTGCCCGACACACTGGAACTCCACCTTGTATATGCTTGATAGGCAGAAATGTGCCGTTAACGACTACCTGTACAAACTCTGCGGCATGACAGGTTCTTGGGAGCTTGGTTTCTTTTCACCGCGCCAGTGGCTTCTCATTCACGACGCATGCAGACTTCTGCAGCCATTTGATGAGATCATCAAACTGGTCAGTCGCCACCATGGCGCCATCAGTGACATCGTACCTTACACCTTATTTCTGGAGCATGAAGTGCGTTGTGTCATTGATCAAGCCGTCAAAGAGCAGGCGTTTGAAGATGAGAAAGTCGCAATGCTGAATTAATTCCCAGGGGGGGGGGGCTACTCCATCTGAGACAAGTCAGCAGGAGTCTGAAGAGGAGTCAGAGGAGAATGGTGGCTGGGGGGAGGAGGAGGAGCAAGAAGAGCAGGCTTTAAACTTTTCTGGGATCCCTGGTGTTGTCCGTGGCTTGGGGGAGGAGACCGAGGACGACATTCTCCTGGGCAATGAGCAGGAGCCAGAGTGGTCCACAGCTTCCAATTTAGTGCAATTGGGGGCCTTAATGTTCCAGTGTTTGAAGAGTGACCCCCGTAAAAAAAGTATAAAGGTCAAAGACCAATACTGGGTGGCAACGTACGTAGACCCCCCGGTACAAACACAAAATGGCAGACATGTTACCAGCATCACAGGCCTTGCTGCAAGAAATGCTGCATTTTGCTTTTGCGGGCACTGGCAGAGGAATTTCCACCCACAGGGAAACAGGTATGGGTACCAATCCTACCGCACCTGCAAGAAGAGGGTGGTTTGAAGATGTGTTGGTCACTTCAGATATGAGATCATTCTTGCAGCCAACCTATCAACAGCCGCCCTCCAGATCAAGCCTCAGCGAACGCCTAGACCGACAGGTGTCCGACTACATTGGGTTAACGGCTTATGTGGACGCTCTGAGAAGCGAGGAACCCCTGAACTACTGGGTGTGTAGGCTTGACCTATGGCCAGAGCTGGCACAATTTTCCATAGAACTCTTGGCTTGCCCCTCGTAGAGTGTCATGTCCGAAAAGACGTTTAACGCAGAAGGGTGGATCGAGACCAATAAGCGCACTTGCCTAGCTCACGACAGTGTGGACTACCTCACATTTCTATGAATGAGGCATGGATCTCGGAGGAATTCAACACCTGTGATGACCACGTTTAATTGAATTTTCTCATGCCAGCCCACACATATCCGCCACCACACAAAACAAAGCATGGTCCCTGTCTTATGTAAATACAGCAGCATAAAAGGCCTTTTCTGTCTGGTGAATGACTTGGGGGCCTGTTCTCCACTGGCCTGCAGTAAAATTGGAATCCAATGACCGTCTAATATACCTCCAGCCACATAATCACTTGATCTTTTCTGTACGGTGAATGCCTAATTGTTGGGGCCTCGGAGGAATTCAACACCTGTGACGACGACATATTATCGAATTTCACCTATTATCATTTGTTTTTTTTTAAAGAGGGGGGATTTTAATCCAATTTTATATTTTTAGTTATTTTAAACATATGTAATTGACATGTATTTGTACTGGCCTACAGTAAAATTTTTATCCGATGACCGTCTAATATACCTCCAGCCACATAATCACTTGATCTTTTCTGTCCGGTGAATGCCTAATGTTTTTTGGGGGCCTGTACTCCACTGGCCTGCAGTAAAATTGATATTCAATGACCGTGTAATATACCTCCAGCCACATAATCATTTGATCCTCTCTATACGGTAAATGCCTAATGTTTGGGGCCTGTACTCCAGTGGGCTACAGTAAAATTGTTGATCAGTGACCGAATAATGTACCTCAAGCCACATAATCACAATTTCTTTTATGTCAGGTGAATGTCTAATTTTTAGGGCCCATACTCCCGTGGCCTAAAATAAATTTTTTCTAGGCTCAAGCAGGGCGCATTTTTGAGAATCTTTCTTTAAGACGCTTAAAAATGTCCCATTATTAAAATACATATTTTTTGTGGGATTTTTTGTTTATTGACCCCCCCTCTAGTATGTCACTGTCCATGTTGTAGGACTATTTGTGCACTTCTAGTAAGTATTTGGTGGCTGCAAATATGATCTGAAGGTTTTTCAGGTTCGCCTGCCATTAAAGTGAATGGGGCCAGCCGCGAACTTGCTGTTCCCGAACATTTGATCGCGTTCGCGAATCGTCCCGGCCGATGTTTGTCCATCACTAGTGCCTGCTACTTTTAAAAAAAATGCACTTTGTGACAAAGTAATTTGTCACAAAGCAAATTTATTTGTGAAAGCAGCCAAATCGAAATTTCTATAACTTTACTCATTTGTTGTGCTAACCATAGGACAATAGGACAACAGCAATAATTAGAGTTAATATACCACTGTCGATTAAAGTAACTGTAAAAACTGTATAATAATATTAATTATTTTGTGTCTTAAATAGTTGGAATTGCATTTTTTCCCATGTTACCACAAAAAGAAAGTTAATATACTTTAAAATCTAAATGACTGCTCTCGCATAAAAAGGCATAGAAAGTACGATTTATCCTACAAATAACCACAATTGTATATTTATCTCAACCCACAAATTAAAATGTTATACATCCTGCTGTAATACAGGAAAGCAAAATGCAAACATTTCTGTTGGTCCTAAATATATATAGAGATAGACTTTTCTAGCCATCAGAGCACTTTCTATTTGGTTAAAATTTATTCTGACCTGAATTGAATTGGACTGGCCAATTAAGCAGAATGGGACTCAAAGTAGTTTTCAGAACTCTTTTTGCCACTGGTCCTAAAGCTTAAAAATGGCTTTGCCTTTAACCCCTTAGTGACCAGCCTGTTTTGGGCTCTAGTTTTTATTTTTTTCATCATCGCATTCCCAGTGATATAACTTTTATATTCTTCCATCTATGTAGCCATAAGGGGGCTTATTTTTTGCGGGACAAGTTGTAGTATTTATTGGTGCCATTTTGGGTACACACAACTTACTGATTAACTTTTATTAACTCTCTCTTGGGGGGGGGGGGGTTTTGAAAAAACTGCAATACTTCTGTAGCATTTTATTTTTCTGCATAAATAACAGAATAACTTTATTCTCTTGGTCAGCATGATTACAGCTATACCAAATACTAGGCTTGAGGAAATCGATTTTTTCAAATATCCGTACAGCATTTAAAATGTATTGGCTCCATGGAGCCAAAGTTTGTTACGTCCAAAGTCGCGGGAGACTTCGGTTAATTCCTACTGTATTCATATCTGTGTATTGAAAAACTATTTAAAATAGGAATCTGAACTGGGCTTAGGTACCATGGAGCTCACATTGCTATTTTACATTGTTTTTCAATAGATAGATATGCATACAGTAGGAATTAACCCAAGTCTTGAGTGACTTTGGGTGTGAAGAACTTTGGCTCCATGGAGCCAATACATTTTTAATGCTGTACTGATACAACATTAAAATGTAAGTATTTGAATGAATCGACTTTGGATCTATGATCGGAAGGTCGATTAGCTCAAGCTTACCAAATACACATAGGGGTAATTTAGGGGAGCTTGCGGTGAATCCTCGCTGGCTTAAATTTAGACTATTTTCTATGCCTAAAACCAGCCCATCCCCTTCCCTGCCCACGCCACGCCCCCTTTTTTGACGCAAATAATCTTTGCGTAGCAATCTGCAACAGATATATGCTAGAAAACTGGAATTTATCATTAATTAACATTTATTATAATTCATTTTTTTTTATCCATTTTACTACTTTTGTATAATAAAACCCCCATTAAAAAAAAAAAACTAAACATTTTTTGCATTGCCACATCCCAAGAGCCATACATTTATTATTTTTCTTTTACAGGGGCTTGATTTTTACAGGACGACTTGTAGTTTTCATTGGGTACACAACACTTTTTGATCACTTTTTATTCCGTTCTATTGGTGGCCATAAAGCAAAAAGCAACAATTCTGGCAATTTATTAAACTTGTTTTACAGTGTTCACTTTACATGATATCTGTGCAGTGATACCAAATATGTAGAAGAGATTTCATCTTTGCAATTGTTTCCATGGAAAAAGGCATTTTTTATTGGATTTTTATTAATTCAATACATATTTTTACACTTTTTTTAAACAATTTAATAGCCCCACAAGGGGACGATAAGAGGCAATCTTTTGATTGCTTCTAAAATGCAATACAGTATTTTCATAGTGCATTGTCTTTTAATGTCAGTGCTATACTAACATTGACCAGCCTGCTGGGTATTACTGAAGGCAAGCTTTGGGCCTATAGCAGGATTCTGCATATATAACACATCAGCACCCCACAATCTAATTTGCAGGGTGCTGATGGGAGACAAAGGGAGTCCGCTCCTTCTGTGACCGTTTATATACGGTGGTCGCCATTGCCTGTGGCATATAAAGAGTTAAACAGGCAGATTGGTGCTCCTGCTGGTCTGGGCTGTTAGAGCAAGAGCGTGGCTCTTATGTGAGAGCCAAGACCCTGCTCTCCACTGCATGGAGAGCAGGCCTCTGAGACCCCTAGTGACTGCCATAAAAAAGCATATTGGTGGTCACTAAGGGGTTAAGGGGATATATAGCTATGTTGTTATAGGGGGTTTTGATATAGCAGTTGCACCCTGTTCCTAGTACTCCACGAGGTCAAACGTCCCTATGGCTACATAAAGAATCTCGTATTATAAATTACACATGGTCTCTGAAGACCACTGTTACAGATACACCACAAGGGCTACAAGTTACCCCTCTTTACTAATGATTTTCTTCAGAAGCATTTAATAGGAATTCTAGTTTAGGTTAATTCAGGTAAACTGCAAATAGCAGGAAAATGTAAATTTGTAAATTGTTTTGTGCTTTTTTTTTCTTGGTTTAAATCTGGAACGCTAGAAAGCTTTTTGTCATTAAATATCTTTTCACTAATGTTCATAACTTCAGCTAATTTGGTTATTATCCATTAAACCCAAAATGTATTTTCATTTTTTTAGAGAATCAATTAAAAAAAAACAAAATGAATATAAATGGAATACATTAATTTGACTGACACATGTTTATACTTTAATGCAAAAGAGGCTCTTATTATGCAAACGGGTACAGTTCATTTGTATTCCCATGTAAATTCTAATTAACTGTACCAAAGACTGATGCAGTATTTAATTGTTTGAAAAACAATATTTTCTTATCTTTCTGGGTACGATCCAAACCATAAAGATTTGTCTGAGAAAAAAACACTAATTATGTTTCATTACAAGCTTTGCTTTCTACCTCATTACCGAGTGTGTCACCTTCTTTTAGGTATAAACTTACACAGGATAAGTAATTATGTGCAGAAAGTGAAACATTAGTAAATATTTAGTTCAATGCTTGCAACTCATAATGCAGCTAAGTATTTGTTGCAGTTTCTTTCAATAATAATAACTACAAATAAATAGTTACATAATCAAAATAGCAATATAAATCATTTTTAAATTTGGTTTGCTTTTTTTGTGTGTGGCAATTTGGCCTTTATCTTTATCAGGAACACAATCTGCAAATTTGTTAATATAGTAAAAACTATTTTTTTTTCATTTGACAGCTAAATTACTTTCTGAAATCCTACATGATTTCTTAAAAACATATATCAAGTAAATATATAAAGTAACACATAAAAAAAATATATACTGCACATGTATAATAACTTTGTACAAACCATAATGGCAACCCATTCAACTTCTGTGGGGCAATTGGTAAGATGTCTGGCCTTGTCCAACTCTTTAAAGGCTCATGCAAACGAATGTGTGCCACCGGTGCCGCACATTGGGGACTGCAAATTTCGGTCCCCAATGCATGGGCACTGTCTGTGTGACCTGCTCTGCTGGATGCAGACCTATTCAACTTGAATGGGTCCATGATCCATCCACACTGAAAAAAATAGAGCCTGTTCTATTTATTTACGGTGCAGAGGCACGGACTGAAATGCCACAGAAGCGCTCCATAGTGCATCTTCTGGATTGCGGACCCATTCGTTGGAATGGGTTGGTATCCGTGATACGGTCCGCACACGGCCGACGCCCATATATTGCAGACCTTCTGGGCCACAATACAGGCACTGCCTGCACACATGAACCCTAAGGCTGATTTCACACTTTAGTTATTTCCATCAGTCATTGTGAGCCAAAACCCATAGTGAAGCCTATACAAAGAAAAAGTATAACGGAAAGATTTTCACCTGTTATGAATTTTTCATTGGCCCCTAGTTTTGGCTCACAATTAGTGATGGAAACACCTGACCAAATAACTAAATTGTGAACTCAATCTTACTTTTAGTTAAAGAAACCTATATAGGTCTATAAGAAACAAGAGGGTGGTAAACCAGCTCAAGGGTCAAGGAAAGAACACAGACTGAGAAACAAGTAGCAACAAATCAATTTTTTTTTTCGGAAAATGGCTGCTGCACGTGTGAGGACATGGAGCAAGGGAATCTGGGAAGGTGGGATCACACATAATGCCATGCATGCAGCCAATCAGCAGCCAGCCCTGTGATGTCACAGCCCTATAATTAGCGTCAGCCATCTTGGATTCTGCCATTTTCCAGTGTACTTAGTGTAGGCAGAGACGTCAGCAGGCGCTAGGGACAGTGCTAGAAAAAACTTCATTGTGCTAAAAAAAACTTATAAGTGCAGGGAAAAATTATTCAAGGTGTAGGGAAAGGATAGGGAGAAATCATTCCACAGCAATTATGTTGGAAAGGGTTCCATAGGGGAGGTTACAGCGTGGGCAATAGGAACAGTTCTATTAAACCTTGCAGCACTGACTGGGGATTCAAATTGCCATTATAGAGCTCTGTAATTCCACCAAACCGTTCTTATTAGGGTGTAAGTGCTGTTTGATACAGGCATTAACAGGGTTTATTACAAGGAAAAATTTATATGTCTTATTTGCCCTTGTGTGCTGCAGTTACCGTATATGTTCTAAAGCAATTTTTGGCTTGTATTAGTGGGAAAAAAGGGCTTATTAGCCGTTGTGTGATGAAGTGCTAAAATTACAGCCCTTTTTGTCGTGTATTATTGGCAAAAGTAAAATATATTTGCCGTTCAGCAATGCAGTTATATGTTCTAAAGCCTTTTGTGGCGTGTATTAATGGAAAAAGAAAAAATATATTTGACGTTCAGCGGTGCAGTTATATGTTGTAAAGCCCTTTTTGGCGTGTATTAGTGGGGGAAAAAAAGGGCTTATTAGTAGGGATGAGCGAACCCGAACTGTATAGTTCGGGTTTGTAACAAATTTTGTGGTGTCCGTGACACGGACCCGAACCCGAACATTTTCGTAAAAGTCCGGGTTCGGGTTCGGTGTTCGGCGCTTTCTTGGCGCTTTTTGAAAGGCTGCAAAGCAGCCAATCAACAAGCGTCATACTACTTGCCCCAAGAGGCCATCACAGCCATGCCTACTATTGGCATGGCTGTGATTGGCCAGTGCAGCATGTGACCCAGCCTCTATTTAAGCTGGAGTCGCGTAGCGCCGCACATCACTCTGCTCTGATCAGTGTAGGGAGAGGTTGCAGCTGCTGTTAGGGCCAGATTAGACAGTGATTAACTCTGCAAAAACACTTAATTCAGTGATTGATCTACAGCTGTGGATCATTGAACTGCTGCTATTTAATTGCTCACTGTTTTTAGGCTGCCCAGAGCGTTTTTATGTCACTTTTTTCTTGGGTGATCGGCGGCCATTTTGTGTCTTGTGGTGCGCCAGCAAAAGCTGCCACCAAGTCCATTTAACCATCAATAGTGTGGTTATTTTTTTGCTATATCCTACATCAGGGGCTTGGCTGTGCTTGCTATTTTATTGAGGGGTAAAATACAATTGCCAAAATAGCAGTACCCTAAATCTGGTGTTTCAGCTGTGGCTAGCCAATGGTAATAATGTCTGCTGTCTGCCGAAGCACAGTTTTTGTTCCGGGTTGAATACAATTCCCAACTTAGCAATTCCCTAAATAATTTTTTTCTGCTGTATCAGGCCAAGTTTAAATTGATCCATAAAAGGGTATATTAGATTTAAGGTGCGGATAGTGTCATCCTCAATAACTTCACACGCTACCGTGCATTTCCAAGTTTAATTCTGTCCGTAAACGTATACCTGTCACCCAGCGCCTAAATAATAGGCCTAAAATTTATATTCAGCTAAATCTGTGTTTATTGCTGAGGCTGGTCAATTCATTTAGTGTCCGCCAAAGCACAGTTTTTGTTCTGGGTTGAATACAATTCCCAACTTAGCAATTCCCTAAATAATTTTTTTATGCTGTATCAGGCCAAGTTTAAATCGATCCATAAAAGGGTATATTAGATTTAAGGTGCGGATAGTGTCATCCTCAATAACTTCACACGCTACCGTGCATTTCCAAGTTTAATTCTGTCCGTAAACGTATACCTGTCACCCAGCGCCTAAATAATAGGCCTAAAATTTATATTCAGCTAAATCTGTGTTTATTGCTGTGGCTGGTCAATTCATTTAGTGTCCGGCAAAGCACAGTTTATGTTCTGGGTTGAATACAATTCCCAACTTAGCAATTCCCTAAATAATTTTTTTCTGCTGTATCAGGCCAAGTTTAAATCGATCCATAAAAGGGTATATTAGATTTAAGGTGCGGATAGTGTCATCCTCAATAACTTCACACGCTACCGTGCATTTCCAAGTTTAATTCTGTCTGAAAACGTATACCTGTCACCCAGCGCCTAAATAATTGGCCTAAAATTTATATTCAGCTAAATCTGTGTTTATTGCTGAGGCTGGTCAATTCATTTAGTGTCCGCCAAAGCACAGTTTTTGTTCTGGGTTGAATACAATTCCCAACTTAGCAATTCCCTAAATCAGTGGTTTCTGCTGTATCAGGCCAACTTTAAATCTATCCATAAAAGGGTATATTAGATTGAAGGTGCGGATAGGGTCATCCTCAATAACTTCACACGCTACCGTGCATCTCCAAGTCTAATTCTGTCCGTAAACGTATACCGGTCATCCAGCGCCTAAATACTAGGCCTACAATTTATATTCAGCTAAATCTGTTGATACTGCTGTGGCTGGTCAATCTATTTAGTGTCTGCCAAAGCACAGTTTTTGTTCTGGGTTGAAATACAATTCCCAACTTAGAGCAGAAACCACAAATTTAGGGAATTACTATCAGGCCAAGGTTAAATCTATCCATAAAAGGGTATATTAGATTGAAGGTGCGGATAGGGTCATCCTCAATAACTTCACACGCTACCGTGCATCTCCAAGTCTTATTCTGTCCGTAAAAGGGATACCTGTCATCCAGCGCCTAAATACTAGGCCTACAATTTATATTCAGCTAAATCTGTCATTACTGTTGTGCCTGTATTAGTGTAATACGGTACCTAAATAGATAGCCAGATAGTGTTACGTTCCTGTAAATAAAGGCCTGAATTTGAATTTAATACATTGGGCCAAATAATTTTTTTCTTATTGTGGTGAATGGTAACAATGAGGAAAACATCTAGTTCTAAGGATGGTAAGGCCTGAGCAGGTACAGGCATTAGTCAATTGGGTGGCCGACAGTGGATCCAGCACGTTCACATTATCTCCACCCAGTCTTCTGCAGAAAGCGCACAGATGGCGCATGAAAACCAAGCCCATCAGTCTGTCACATCACCCCCATGCATATCAGGGAAACTGTCTGAGCCTCAAGTTATGCAGCAGTCTCTTATGCTGTTTGAAGACTCTGCTGGCAGGGTTTCCCAAGGGCATCCACCTAGCCCTTCCCCAGGGGTGGAAGAGATAGAATGCACAACCACTTATGTTTCCTAATGATGAGGACATGGGAATACCACCTCAGCACGTCTCTGATGATGACGAAACACAGGTGCCAACTGCTGCGTCTTTTTGCAGTGTGCAGACTGAACAGGAGGTCAGGGAGGAAGACTGGGTGGAAGACGATGCAGGGGACGATGAGGTCCTAGACCCCACATGGAATGAAGGTGGTGCCACTGACTTTCAGAGTTCGGAGGAAGAGGCAATGGTGAGACCGAGCCAACAGCGTAGCAAAAGAGGGAGCAGTGGCAAAAGCAGAACACCCGCCGTCAAGAGAGTCCGTCTGCTACTGGCCACCGCCATCTGGGACCGAGCACCCCAAAGGCAGCTTCAAGGAGTTCCCTGGCGTGGCAGTTCTTCAAACAATATGCTGATGACAAGACCCGAGTGGTTTGCACGCTGTGCCATCAGAGACTGAAGCGAGGCATTAACGTTCTGAACCTTAGCACAACCTGCATGACCAGGCACCTGCATGCAAAGCATGAAATGCAGTGGAGTAAACACCTTAAAAACAAGGAACTCACTCAGGCTCCCCCTGCTACCTCTTCTGCTGCTGCTGCCTCCTCGGCCTCTTCCTCCGCCTCTGGAGGAACGTTGGCACCTGCCGCTCAGCAAACAGAGGATGAACCACCAACACCACCACCACCTCCGTCACCAAGCATCTCAACCATGCCACATGGCAGCGTTCAAGCTCTCCATCTCACAAACATTTGAGAGAAAGCGTAAATTCCCACCTAGCCACCCTCGATCCCTGGCCCTGAATGCCAGCATTTCTAAACTACTGGCCTATGAAATGCTGTCATTCAGGCTGGTGGACACAGACAGCTTCAAACAGCTCATGTCGCTTGTTGTCCCACAGTATGTTGTTCCCAGCCGCCACTACTCCAAGAGAGCCGTGCCTTCCCTGCACAACCAAGTATCCGATAAAATCAAGTGTGCACTGCGCAACGCCATCTGTGGCAAGGTCCACCTAACCACAGATACGTGGACCAGTAAGCACGGCCAGGGACGCTATATCTCCCTAACTGCACACTGGGTAAATGTAGTGGCGGCTGGGCCCCAGGCGAAGAGCTGTTTGGCGCACGTCCTTCCGCTGCCAAGGATCGCAGGGAAACATTCTTTGCCTCCTGTTGCCTCCTCCTCCTACTCTGCTTCCTCCTCCTCTTCTTCCACCTGCTCATCCAGTCAGCCACACACCTTCACCACCAAATTCAGCACAGCCCGGGGTAAACGTCAGCAGGACATTCTGAAACTCGTATGTTTGGGGGACAGGCCCCACACCGCACAGGAGTTGTGGCGGGGTATAGAACAACAGGCCGACGAGTGGTTGCTGCCGGTGAGCCTCAAGCCTGGCCTGGTGGTGTGTGATAATGGGCGAAATCTCATTGCAGCTCTGGGACTAGCCGGTTTGACGCACATCCCTTGCCTGGCGCATGTGCTGAATTTGGTGGTGCAGAAGTTCATTCACAACTACCCCGACATGTCAGAGCTGCTGCATAAAGTGCGGGCCGTCTGTGCGCGCTTCCGGCGTTCATATCCTGCCGCTGCTCGCCTGTCTGCGCTACAGCGTAACTTCGGCCTTCCCGCTCACTGCCTCATATGCAACGTGCCCACCAGGTGGAACTCCACCTTGCACATGCTGGACAGACTGTGGCCATAGTGGAGTTTCAGCTGCAGCACGCACGGGTCAGTCGCACTGCGGAACAGCACCACTTCACCACCAATGACTGGGCCTCCATGTGAGACCTGTTGCCCTGTTGCGCTGTTTCGAGTACTCCACCAACATGGCCAGTGGCGATGACGCCGCTATCAGCGTTACAATACCACTTCTATGTCTCCTTGAGAAAACACTTAGGGCGATGATGGAAGAGGAGGTGGCCCAGGAGGAGGAGGAGAAGGAAGAGGGGTCATTTTTAGCACTTTCAGGCCAGTCTCTTCGAAGTGACTCAGAGGGAGGTTTTTTGCAACAGCAGAGGCCAGGTACAAATGTGGCCAGACAGGGCCCACTACTGGAGGACGAGGATGAGGAGGAGGTGGAGGAGGATGAGGATGAAGCATGTTCACAGCGGGGTGGCACCCAACGCAGCTCGGGCCCATCACTGGTGCGTGGCTGGGGGGAAACGCAGGACGATGACGATACGCCTCCCACAGAGGACAGCTTGTCCTTACCTCTGGGCAGCCTGGCACACATGAGCGACTACATGCTGCAGTGCCTGTGCAACGACAGCAGAGTTGCCCACATTTTAACATGTGCGGACTGCTGGGTTTCCACCCTGCTGGATCCACGGTACAAAGACAATGTGCCCACCTTACTTCCTGCACTGGAGCGTGATAGGAAGATGCGCGAGTACAAGCGCACGTTGGTAGACGCGCTACTGAGAACATTCCCAAATGTCACAGGGGAACAAGTGGAAGCCCAAGGCGAAGGCAGAGGAGGAGCAAGAGGTCGCCAACGCAGCTGTGTCACGGCCAGCTCCTCTGAGAACAGGGTTAGCATGGCAGAGATGTGGAAAAGTTTTGTCAACACGCCACAGCTAACTGCACCACCACCTGATACGGAACGTGTTAGCAGGAGGCAACATTTCACTAACATGGTGGAACAGTACGTGTGCACACCCCTCCACGTACTGACTGATGGTTCGGACCCATTCAACTTCTGGGTCTCCAAATTGTCCACGTGGCCAGAGCTAGCCTTTTATGACTTGGAGGTGCTGGCCTGCCCGGCGGCCAGCGTTTTGTCTGAACGTGTATTCAGCACGGCAGGGGGCGTCATTACAGACAAACGCAGCCGCCTGTCTACAGCCAATGTAGACAAGCTGACGTTCATAAAAATGAACCAGGCATGGATCCCACAGGACCTGTCCATCCCTTGTGCAGATTAGACATTAACTACCTCCCCTTAACCATATATTATTGTACTCCAGGGCACTTCCTCATTCAATCCTCTCCTCTGAACTGGGTGTCGGGGCCTAAAAATATCTGACAGTGGCCTGTTCCAGTGTTGGGTGACGTGAAGCATGATTCTCTGCTATGACATGAAGCCTGAATCTCTGCTATGGGATCTCTCTCCTTTGTCTGGGTGCCAGGGCCTAAATATCTGAAAAATGGACTGTTCCAGTTTTGGGTGACGTGAAGCATGATTCTCTGCTATGACATGAAGCCTGAATCTCTGCTATGGGACCTCTCTCCTCTGTCTGGGTGCCATGGTCTAAATATCTGACAATGGACTGTTCCAGTTTTGGGTGACGTGAAGCATGATTCTCTGCTATGACATGAAGCCTGAATCTCTGTTATGGGACCTCTCTCCTCTGTCTGGGTGCCGGGGCCTAAATATATGACAATGGACTGTTCCAGTTTTGGCTGACGTGAAGCCTGATTCTCTGCTATGACATAAAGACTGATTCTCTGCTGACATGAAGCCTGAATCTCTGTTATGGGACCTCTCTCCTCTGTCTGGGTTCCGGGGCCTAAATATATGACAATGGACTGTTCCAGTTTTGGCTGACGTGAAGCCTGATTCTCTGCTATGACATGAAGACTGATTCTCTGCTGACCTGAAGCCTGATTCTCTGCTATGGGACCTCTCTCCAATTGATATTGGTTAATTTTTATTTATTTTAATTTTATTTTTATTCATTTCCCTATCCACATTTGTTTGCAGGGGATTTAACTACATTTTGCTGCCTTTTGCAGCCCTCTAGCCCTTTCCTGGGCTGTTTTACAGCCTTTTTAGTACCGAAAAGTTCGGGTCCCCATTGACTTCAATGGGGTTCGGGTTCGGGACGAAGTTCGGGTCGGGTTCGGATCCCGAACCCGAACATTTCCGGGAAGTTCGGCAGAACTTCTCGAACCCGAACATCCAGGTGTTCGCTGAACTCTACTTTTCAGGAGATATTATACCCTTTCACATTTGGGGCCTGGAGGAATTACAATTATATTCCTTTTTTTAATTGTATGTGCCACTTTCCCTAGATCTTTTTTTGGTGTATACAATAGAATTCCAAGATGTTTCATACGGTATGCTCAGCTGTAGGCCCTCACTCCTATGTTTTATACGTTCTGCTCAGCTGTAGGCCCTCACTCCAATGTTTCATATGGTATGCTCAGCTGTAGGCTCTCACCTCCAATGTTTTATGGGGTTCGCTCGCCTGTAGGCCCTCACCTCCAATGTTTCATATGGTCTGCTCAGCTGTAGGCCCTAACTACAATGTTTCATACTGTCTGCTTAGCTGTAGGCCCTCACCTCCAATGTGTTATGGGGTTCGCTCACCAGTAGGCCCTCACCTCCAATGTTTAATATGGTCTGCTAGGCTTTAGGCCATCACTACAATGTTTTATACGGTCTGCTCAGCTGTAGGCCCTCACTACAATGTTTCATACGGTCTGCACAGTTGTAGGCCCTCACCTCCAATGTTTTATGGGGTTCGCTCACATGTAGGCCCTCACCTCCAATGTTTCATACAGTCTGCTCAGCTCTAGGCCCTCACTACAATGTTTCATACGGTCTGCTCAGCTGTAGGCCCTCACTCCAATGTGCATACGGTATGCTCAGCTGTAGGCCCTCACTCCAATTTATTATGGGGTGCGCACACCAGTAGGCCCTCACCTCCAATATTTTATGGGGTTCGCTCGCCTGTAGGCCCTCACCTCCAATGTTTCATATGGTCTGCTCAGCTGTAGGCCCTCACTACAATGTTTCATACGGTCTGCTCAGCTGTAGGCCCTCACTACAATGTTTCATACTTTCTGCTCAGCTGTAGGCCCTCACTACAATGTTTCATACGGTCTGCTGAGCTGTAGGCCCTCACCTCCAATGTTTTATGGGGTTCGCTCACCTGTAGACCCTCACCTACAATGCTTCATACGTTCTGCTCAGCTGTATTCCCTCACTCCAATGTTTCATACGGTCAGCTTAGCTGTAGGCCCTCACCTCCAATGTGTTATGGGGTTCGCTCACAAGTAGGCCCTCACCTCCCATGTTTAATATGGTCTGCTAGGCTTTAGGCCATCACTACAATGTTTTATATGGTCTGCTCAGCTGTAGGCCCTCACTACAATGTTTCATACGGTCTGCACAGTTGTAGGCCCTCACCTCCAATGTTTTATGGGGTTCGCTCACATGTAGGCCCTCACCTCCAATGTTTCATACAGTCTGCTCAGCTCTAGGCCCTCACTACAATGTTTTTTACGGTCTGATCAGCTGTAGGCCCTCACTCCAGTGTTTCATATGGTCTGCTCAGCTGTAGGCCCTCACTACAATGTTTCATGCGGTCTGCTC